>NC_142956.1:17490910-17500910 GCF_046866305.1 Octopus bimaculoides
TATATAATCTAACCTCATATTTGGTCTCTGTATATAAATATTTGTTTTAAATAAAGATATAAGCTCTGTGTTGTCTTATTTATTTATTTCCATATTTAGTAATGTATTAAGTATGTGTGTGTGTGTGAGCGTGTGCATATATTGATATCCATATGTAATTTATATATGGTGATATACGTATATAATTTATATTATCTCCTTTGTGTGTTAAATTCCGTTGCACGAGATTTGTATGCATGTAGACATGCATAGGTTTATACATACACATATCACACCTTGGTACTGTGTAAACTTGGATCCATATTGATAGGCCTCAAATGTTCGAGTAAATACTTAGGGTATGCAAATTAGTCACCCCAGCTTTGTGTAGCTACTGGATTTGGGTGTGTATATATAAACAGCTTTGGCTACTTATTTCTCATGGTGTTGGTTAAGTGATGTAGAATCCTGTAACAAGGGATCAATAAGGTTCGAAAATTGATTAACCCTTTAGCGTTCAGATTACTCTGTCAAACGCAATGCTTTGAATTAATCGTGCATTATCTCATAGCATTGGGATTGTTTGTTTAGAATTACATTGTTGGGTAGGCGTAAGATGCCGGATCTGGCTATTTTGAACACAATACTGGTAGAATATATATAGGCCGGATATGGCTAGTTTAACTGGAACCCTCGTCGTCGTAAGCGACGGAGTGTCAACAACATTCCCCCCACTCTTTTTTATTAATTAATTTTTTTTACCATATTTCTGTTTAAATATACTGCCTTTGTTTCATTGAATTTTGAAAAGGAAGAATTTGGCAAAACAAGTAATGTTAAATCTCTGAACGAGGTATTAACAGTAACTGCACGACAAGGTGAAGTATATTTGCCACTTAAATGTGGCTGACCCCTAAGGGTGGATGTTACTGTTGCTTTTAGTCCCAGGAGAACATCTCCTCCAGCTGGCTATTGAGTTACTGTTAATACCTCGTTCAGAGATTTAACATTGCTTGTTTTCACTTTTTCGAGATCAGTGAATAATTTCACTGGAAAAAGTTATATATATTTGCAAAGGAATGTCTTTCGCATCGAAGGTCGTCGATTGTCGTACGCTGAGGACCGGTAAATACCCAGAAACTCGAGTTCGTGCGTATCGCAGATCGAGATGGGAAGGATGACTTCCCTTTGCAAATACAGACAGGACACAGATGTGTGTCAATAGCCAGCTGGAGGAGATGTTCTCCTGGGGCTAAAAGCATTAGTAAAACAGCTTTGTCATTATTAAGCTGGCATTTGGAACATAAGTTATCATGAAATTTTGAATGGGAGGTTTAAATTTAGCTTACTTTAACACTTTGGTTTGCATATTTCTGTTGAAATACACTGCTTTTGGTTCAAATGATTTTGAAAATAGTGAAAAATTTGTTAAAATAATTATTAAGTTGAAGTTTGGAACATAAGTTATTGAATTTTGATGGGGAGTTTTGATATGGATATCTTTAAAAAAAAAAAACCCTGGGAGTTTTGCATCAGAGAATTAAGATCTCAGGTGCGTTGGTATCAATGGGCTAATTCGTATAGGAACATTTTTTAAAAAATGTTTTATATTGTGGGTTGGCATCAAAAAGTTTCCCAACGGCGGTGCATAAGCATGGCCAGAGCTCTGAGCTAAAACTACAGGAAAAAAAAAAAAAAGGAACCCCCCCCCCCCCCCTCCTGCATAAAAACTAGACCTCTTCAGTTTGTCTTTTCCAGCCTGGTACAACTGCCTGGAGTGGTGGCACAATGGCCCAGTGGTTAGGGCAGTGGACTCGTGGTCATAGGATCGCGCTTTCAATTCCCAGACCGGGCATTGTGAGTGTTTATTGAGTGAAAACACCTAAACTTCCACGAGGCTCCGGCAGGGGATGGTGGCGAACCCTGCTGTACTCTTTCACCACAACTTTCTCTCACTCTTACTTCCTGTTTCTGTTGTGCCTGTAATTCAAAGGGTCAGCCTTGTCACACTCTGTGTCACGCTGAATATCCCCCAAGAACTACGTTAAGGGTACACGTGTCTGTGGAGTGCTCAGCCACTTGCACGTTGATTTCACAAGCAGTCTGTTCCGTTGATCGGATCGACTGGAACCCTCGTCGTCGTAAGCGATGGAGTGCCGCCAACAACAACTGCCTGGATCTGTTTCAGCATGGCATGTACTTAGCTAGGGGCTGGGTGCTTTTTATTCATCTAGCAGCACTAGAAAGACATGGAAGAACTAATCTATACTCTTTATTCTGTATCAGCTTTTACTCATTTTCTTTGATGGCTTACCTCTAGGTTTCAGGAGTAGCCATTTTCTTAGACAGGTCGCCTTAGTAGACCAAGAATTTATTTTATTTCTTCTGACAGCGTTATCTAAATAATGTGGTATTTAACCCATTAGCATTCAAATTAATTTGTTCAATCAAATGCCTAATTATTCAGATTGTTTTGAATTAATCATGTATTATCTTGTAGCTATGAAATTTTTATGACGTGGTAGCTTATTTTAATAACATTGTCAGGACGGTGTGAGAGGCTGAATCTGGCCACTTTGAACATAACATATTTGGGCCAGATATGGCCTGTTTAATTGCTAAATGGTTAAATGTGAGGAGTTTGCATGAGTGAGTTAATCTCTTCCCTTCTTATAGTTGCAAAAGAATTACTCCCTTTTTTTTTTTTTTTGTTCCCCTATAAATTGTTATTGTTGATTACAAATGTTTGTGTTATTGTGAAAACATATTTTATACTGTCCCCCCCCCTCATTTCCAAGATAAGTTTTCTGGCAAATATTAAAATATTTATATAATTGTTTTTTAAAAAAAATTTTTAAAGTTTTCATTATTAATATTACACAGGAAAGTGGATTGGCAGATTCATTAGAATGGTGGATAAATACTTTGGGGGTAGTGTTTATGTTCCCGGTTCAAACCATGCCAAAGTCGCTTTTGGCTTACATCCTCCTGGGACCAATAAAATATAGTACCAATCAAGTTCTGAGAGATTTGACTAACCCCTCAACCCTTCAAAATAGCGGCCTAGTTGCTATGTAAGAAATTAAGGATATTTAAAGAAAGTGTGTGGCTTAGTGGTTTGGGTGGTGCATGCAGGATTGCAAGATCGCAGTTTCAATTCCTGAACGGAGTGGTGAATTATGTTCTTGAGTGAACACTTCATTTCACATTGGTCTGGTCCTTCTAATAAAGCAGCAAGCTTTCAGAATCGTTAGCACCCCAGACAAAACGCTTACCATTTCTTCTGACATGTTCTAAGTTCACCCTGTCAGAGTTGATAAAATAAATACCAGTTGAGCACTGGGGTTGATGAGAGCCACAAGCCTCTTTGCCTAAATTTCAAGCCATGTACCTAGAAAAGAAAGGATTATTATTATTAAGGCAGTGACCTGGCAGAATCTTTAGCAGACTGAGCAAAATGCTTAGCATTTCGTTAGTCTTCATGTCCCAAGTTCAAATTCCATTGAGGTTGACTTTGCTTTTCATCCTTTTGGGGGTCGATAATTTAAGTACCAGTCAAGTACTGGGGGTCGATGTGATTGACTCCATCCCCCACCAGATTTCAGGCCTTGTGACTATAGTAGAAAGGGTTATTATTATTATTATTAAGGTGGTAGGCTGGCAGAATCATTGGAAGACCAGGCAAAATGCTTACTTAGCATTTCATTCATCTTAATGTTCCGAGTTCAAATTCCACTGAAGTTGACTTTGTCTTTCATCCTTTCAAGGTCGATAAATTAAGTTTGAGTGAAACACTGGGATCGATGTAATTGACTAGTCCCCACCCACCAAATTTCAGACTTTGTGCCTTTAATAGAAAGGATTATTATTATTATTATTATTATGAAAGTGGCAAGCTAGCAGAATTGTTAGCATGCTTCATGGCATTTATTTTTGGCTCTGTTTTGAGTTCAAATTCTTCCAGTGTTGATTTTTTTTTGCCTTTCATCCTTCCAGGGTCGATAAAACAAGTACTTTAAAGTACTGGTGGGTCTTAGAAACTAGTCCCCCTTCCCCAAAATTTCAGGTCTTGTGTGGTAAGTAGCTTGCTTACCAACCACATGGTTCCTGGTTCAGTCCCACTGCATGGCACCTTGGGTGAGTGTCTACTACTCTCGCCTCGGGCCAACCAAAGCCTTGTTAGTGAATTTGGTAGACAGAAACTGAAAGAAGCCTGTTGTGTATATATATATATCTATATATGTATATTTATATTTATATACGTGTGTGTTTGTGTCTCTGTTTGCACCCCCCTCTACTATCGCTTGACAACCAATGTTAGTGTGTTTATGTTCCCGTAACTTAACGGTTCTGCAAAAGAGACCAATAGAATAAGCACTAGTTTTTGCAAAATGTCCCGGGGTCGATTTGTTCAACTAAAGGCGGTGCACCAGCATGGCCGCAGTCAAATGACTGAAACAAAACAACAGAGTAGAAAGGATTATTATAATTAAGGTGATGAGCTAATAGAATCATTAGCACTCCAGACAAAATGCTTTGAGGCATGTCTTATGGTTTTGGGTTCAAATTCTTCCAAGGCCGACTTTGTCTTTTATCCTTTTGGGGCCAATAGAATAATAGTTAAGCACTGGGGTTGATGAAATTAAGTACTCTTCTTCCCTAAATTTGAGGCCTTGTGCCTGTAGCAAAGAATTATTAAAAGGGTTCTGGATCAACAGAATTGGTTGAGAATCTAGTGAATGCCTTACAGAATTTTGTCCTTTTATATTTTGGGTTTACACCCAGATGATACGTAGGCGAAAAAAGAAAAGAAATACCCTGGACATTACTGGGTTGTGTTTTAGGGACTTGTAGGGTCAATTACTCAGTATCTGTGACATAAATAACTAGATCATTAAATTTTCCCCTGAATGGGACTTCTTTACTGCTGAGTGGACAGGTGCAATGTTAAATGGGATTTTCTCAAGAACGCAACACACTGGGAATTGAAACCATAATCTTGTGATTGGGGTGCAACGATATAACCACTAGGCCATGTGCCTCCACTGATTCTTAAGGCATTGATCTAGTTATTTTCTCCCCTTAAAATGTTTGGCCTTTGCTGGTATTATTTTAAAACAAACGAGAACCAGATAACGTAACTGGTATGTGCTAGCGAGAGAGAGCTTCTATGGTTGCTCTGCCTGCTGGAAACAGGAGCTAGATCTTTAAAATGTGCCTCACTGTCTTAGAAAAAAAGGATGAGCAAATTGTACAATGTCTTTGGTCAGTATATCTCAATTTTCTATTTTTCGTTTCATGCTGCGCCAGAAATTTAGAAGAAATTAACATTGCACTTAGCATGGAATGTTTAATCGAAACAACATACTCATCCTTTTGTTACTATATTTCTCTTGAAATGCACCGCCTTTGTTCAAATTAATTTTTAAAATAATTTAGTAAAATAACTTTAACGTGGACCTTTGAGAGCAGATTTTAATTCAGTTCATTTTAAACCTTTCGGTATGGAGGCGCAATGGCCCAGTGGTTAGGGCAGTGGACTCGCGGTCATAGGATCGCGGTTTCGATTGCCAGACCGGGTGTTGTGAGTGTTTATTGAGCGAAAACACCTAAAGCTCCGCGGAGTGCCAACACACACACACACACACACACACACACACACACACACACACACAAACCTTTCAATAGCATATTAGGTTGGAAGGGTGCATTGTTGAACCAAAGGTGGTTTTGGTTGGGTCGGTATCAGAATGGTTAAAAATTTCATAGGCTGAGAGGGATTGGCAGAATTTATAAGAGTGATGAGGACAAAACTTTTACTATATTACACCTCCTTTTTTTTATGTTCTGGGGTCAGATATATCTTATTTTATAAGGTTTAAGACAGTGAGCTGGCAGAATTGTTAGCTCGCCAGACAAAATGCTTAACATTTTGTTGGTCTTTAAATTCAGAGTTCAAATTCTGCTGATGTTGACTTTGCTGTTTGTTCTTTCAGAGTTGATAAAATAAATACCAGCTGTCGATATAATCGATGTACTTCCTCCCTTAAGTGCTGACCTTCTGCCAAAATTTGATACGATTTATTTGTAGGGTTTAAGGTGGTGAGCTGGCAGAATCGGCATTTCATTGTCCTTACATTCTGAGTTCAAATTCTGCCGAGGTTGAATTTGCCTTTCATCCTTTTGGCACTGATAAAATAGGTAACGGGGAGATGTAATTGATTTTCCTGTCCCCTCAAAAATTACTGGTTTCTGTGCCCAATTTCAAAACCATTATTTACAGGGTTTTATGAACTTAATTAAGTACCTGAATTTCTCAATTGAATCTGAGGTCTTTTGATACCTCTGAAATTACAATGTATTTCTTTATTTATTATTATTATTATTTTTACACTAAAATATTTTACAGAAATATATATTTGTAAAAAAAAAAAAATTAAGCAAAATTTTTAAATAGCAAAAAAAAATTGTAATGATTTTGCTATTTTATATATTTATGTCTATTTTGTATGTCTTTTGTTATAATGACACCAAAATTGTATTTTTTTTTTAAATTTAAAAAAATTTTTTTATGAAACCAAAAAAAAAAAAAAAAATCCAAAAAATATCAACATCAAAACACAATTTGAAAAAAAAAATCTTTAAATATTTTGTATATTTTTATCTCATATTTTTTTGTTGTTGGTTGTATAATGAAAGTTTTCATTATATTAAATAAAATGTTGCATTTTTACTTGAGTCTATTGTTTCAAGATGTATCTCCTGATTAAATTAAATTAACCATAAAGCTTTTGTAATATCATACATATACACACATATATCCTTGTTCATCTCCCGTCGGGGGTCAGCTTTACCTTCCTTTCTTCCAAGGGAGAACTGGTGTATAAATACAAACCCCTGTTGAGTGCTAGGTCTGATTTAATCAACTAGACCCTTCTCCAATTTCATCTGAAACTAAGTGGCTTTGTTGTACCAATGTTAGAATTCAGTATTATAAATTCCATTGGGGTTGACTTTGCTTTTCATCCTTTTGGGGTCGATAAATAAAGTACCGGTCAAGTACTGGGGTCGATGTGATTGACTCCATCCCCCACCAAATTTCAGGCCTTGTGGCTATAGTAGAAAGGGTTATTATTATTAAGGCGGTAAGCTGGCAGAATCAGTGGTAGACCAGGCAAAATGCTTACTTAGCATTCCATTCATCTTAATGTTCCGAGTTCAAATTCCACCGAGGTGGACTTTGCCTTTCATCCTTTCAAGGTCGATAAATTAAGTATGAGTGTTAAAAGCCTGTCGAGGTCAACTTAGCCTCTTATTCTTCCTAGGTGAAGGTGGTTTAGAAAATATAAGGCCCTGTTTAGTACTGGGGTAGATTTATGTTCTTCCCTCCAAAAAATGGGTGGGTTTATAGTGTTCAAAACCCTGCTATGGTCAACTTCACCTCTCATTCTTCTTAGTGGTCGGTGGTCTATAAAACGAAAGGCCCTGTTTAGCACTGGGATAAAGTTTAATTCACAACATCCTTCCATCTGAAAATGGGTGGGTTTATAGTGTTCAAAACCCTGCCACGGTCAACTTCACCTCTCATTCTTCTTAGTGGTCGGTGGTCTATAAAATGAAAGGCCCCATTAAGGATCAGGATAGATTTAACATCCTTCCCCCTTCCATCCAAAAAGGGGTAGGTTTAGTGTTCAAGTCCTGCTAAGGTCAGCTTTGCCAGTCATTCTTCCAGGAAGTGTTGGCAATAAGTCCATGTTTGATGCTAAGACTGGTTTGCCTATCCCCTCCCCACAGGGGTCAACTCGCCCCCTTTCACTTGAAAAGAGGTGTCCCTGTTATCAATGTTAAAGATTCCAGTTCTTACGTCTTCAGATCCTACTGAATTTGTCTTACCATTTCATTCTTCCAATAGGGAAATCCTTGGTAAAATAGAATCCCAGAAGTCCCACTTTGTTGCTGGGGTCAGCTTTAGTTAGTTCTAACTTCTTCATTTCACTCAGAAAGGGGTTGCCAGTACCGATGAAAATAATTGCATATCTTTGCTTATATCCCACTGAAATTAACTTTTACTTTTCACAGTTCCCAGGTGGGTAGAGGGTTGATAAAATAAGTCTCTGTTTGGTGTTGGGGTCACTTTTAGCTACCTCTAACCCCCTCGTTTCACTCAAAAACCAGTGACCAGTCCCAATCTAAGCAATCTTATATCTATGTTCTATTCTTACTGAGGCCCCAACTTTGCCTTTCATTCTTCGAGTGTGAGCAGGGAGTTGATAAAAAAATAAGTCCCTGTTTTGGTGTAGGGGTCAATTTAGGTTAACTCTAACCCTATTTCTCTCAAAAATGGGTGACCAGTACCAATGAAAGCAATCCTATATATATATATATATATATATATATATATATATATATATATATATACACCTCTGTTCTGTTCCCACCAAGGTCAACTTAGCCTTTCATTCCTCCAGCATGAAGAAGCAGTTGATAAAAAGAATTTTCTGTTTGTGCTGGGGACAATTTTAGTTCGCTCCAGCCTCTCTAATTTTAACTAAAAAAAAGGGTGGTGGGTGACCAATACCAATAAAAACAATTATATATCCATGTTCAAGTCCCACTGAGGTCAACATTTCCTTTCATTCTCCCAGGGTAGGGAAGTGGTTGATAAAATAAGTCCTTTTGGTGCTGGGATTAGTTTACTTAGCTATACCCCACCTTTCTGTGACAACCCTCTTGTTGTTCCAGTGCTGTTAATATTATTTTCAGTATAATTAGTTCTTACCTGAAGTATATTTGCCACTTAAATGCGGCTAAACCCTAAGGGCGAATGCTACTGTAGCTTGTAGCCCCAGGAGAACATTTCCTCCAGCTGGCTATTGACACACTTTCTGTGCCCTGTTAGTATTTGCAAAGGGAAGTCATCCTTCCCATCGTCGATATGACGTGATACACACAGACCCAGGTTTCTGGGTATTTACGCTTCGTCAGTGTACGAAATCACCGAGGTGGGAGTGTGTAGTTTGTCCGTCGATTTGACGAAGACCATCTAGTCATCCCGGGGTGGAGGTGGGCTTTTTTTGTGAGTCCGCAGATGGCTAGTGAGGCCAATCTGCGCCCGAAAGAGTCTTTGACAGTGTGGACAGGAAATGGTGGTGCCTGTTACGGGATTGTTAGCTCTGTTCTTCCTGGCTTATCTGTGGTCTTCTGCAGCAGCGATCCTATTGGTCTCGCATGTGTTGGCACCCTTGTGGACAGCTGATCGGCCATCTTTCTCTGTCTAGAGCAGACTGCTCCCAAGTTGCATGGTCGATGTTGAAGGCTTTCAGTGTGTCCTTAAAGCGGGAGTAGGGACCGGTTTAAACCTTTTAACATTCGGGTTACTCTCAACTGTTATGCTTGTTTATTATTCCCATTGTTTTGAATTAAGCATGCATTATATCGTAGCCTGATGTAATTGTTTATTTTTGGAACGACATTGTAGGGTTGGTGAGAGAGGCTGGATCTGGCCAAGTTCAACACAGAATAAGCAGAATATTTTAACATTGAGATTACTCTGCCAAATACAGTGCTTCTTTATTCACGTTGTTTTGAATTGATTACGCATTATCTTGTAGCTTCAAGATTTCAATGATGTAATTGTTTATTTTTAGAACATTGTAGGTGTGAAATAACGGATCTAATCAGTTTGAATATAAAACGGGTTGAAGATTTGGGTCAATATATAGCCAGTTAAACCTTTTAGCATTCAGATTGCTCTGTCAAATGTAACAACCTATTCATACAATTTTGAATTAACCATGCAATTATCTTGTAGTGTCAAGGTTTTGATAATGATGATGTAATTTTTAATTTTTAGAACGACATCCTGGGGTAAGTGGGAGAGGCCAGATATGACCAGTTTAACCCTTCAGCATTCGGATTGTTCTGTGAAATGCAGTGCTTATTTATTCACATTATTTTGAATTAATCATGCATAATCTTGTAGCTTTGAGATTTCGATGATGTAATTAACTGTTTATTTTTA
>NC_142956.1:17510910-17523410 GCF_046866305.1 Octopus bimaculoides
CGTTCTCCTCTCCCCTTCCAGAAGGTATCTTCGCTGATTCTTTGGCCTCTCACTCCTGAAATAAGACCATCCCTTAATGTGTATGTGTGTTCATCATCATCTCTGTCTATTTTTTCCATACTTGCATTTGAGGTTGTATGCTATGGTTTTGCTTTGTAAACATGGATATATTTAGCCAATATGGTTTGATTTGACCTATTGGGATACTCTAATTTAAAAGAATAAATGTGTGAAATGTGTCTTGTCTTAAAAGTGTTGGTTGTTATTCTTTTGTAAACTTTAGAAGTGTTAGTGTTTGACTTATGCATGTTTAGACAATGTTGTTAGATAGACAGCTTTCATTGAGTGGACAATTATTGGTGTTGATGCAGTCAAAAGATTTGGTCTGAGAGTGTTAATTTGTTTGACTGAGTTTGTGGTGTTAAAAGATGGGGGGAAAAGCTGATGGAAGTTAGGAGTGGAAGAGTATGAAATTTTAATGGTGCTTTTGTTAAATATTTTACAGTACTTATGTTGTGGGGTAGATGCTTCTGAAGTATAGTGCGTAAAGTTTTGCCTATAAGTGTAGCTACATTAACATTGTCATGAGATGTGACTGACAACTAAGAAGGGCTGGTGGATTTGCAAAAAGTTTTCATTTTCTGAAGTCATATTGCACTACTAACTAATCTGTACCTATCTGTTTTGGTAAGGTCTGACTTCATACCAGACCAGAGCCAACCTGTATCAACTAATAACTGTTTAGTATTTAAATTGCTCTGAGTGAAAGGCAGATTATATGATGCCTGTGTACATACAGCTATGCTACATGGCAGTGAAACATGAGCTTTGATTACAGAGGACTTGCTAAGGCTTGAAAGAAATGAAGCTAGCATGCTCCAGTGGATAGGTAATGTCAATGTGCATCTATGATAGTGTAAATGATTTAAGAGGAAAACTGGGTATAAGATGCATCAGATGTTGTGTGTAAGAGAGAAGACTGCGCTGGTTTTGACATGTGGTATGTATGGATGAGGACAGCTGTAGAAAGAAGTGCCGGGCTCTATTTGTGGAAGGAACTTGCAGAAGGGGTAGACCTAGGAAGATGTGTGACAAAGTAGTGAGAAAGGATCTTGCACCAGCGATGGTGGCCCATAAAATGCTTCCAGCACACTCTTAAGTGGTTCACCCCCAGAAAGGGCATCCAGCTGTAGAAACTGCCACAACAGACAGTTGGGTGTCTGGACAGCTCCCTGCTAGCCAGCTCTATTCAAACTGTCCAACCCCTGCCAGCATGGAAAGCGGACATTAAATGATGATGATGATGATGGTGGTGGTGATTTATATGTTATATTCAATAATTTCTTGTTATTTTCTTCTTTCTTTTGTATGTTTCAGTTACAGTAAGGGCAAGGCTTTGTCAGGTACACCCCCTCTTGGTTATGTATGTTTCAAATGTGGTAAACCGGGCCACTATATCTACTCCTGTTCCCTGAAAGGGGTAAGTATTTTGTCACCCTCTTGTTTGTTTTTATTGTCCTCAATGTTAAGGCTGCAAGCTTGCAGAATTGTTAGCATGCCGGGCAAAATGCTTTGTGTTATTTCGTTCGTGTTTATGTTGTGAGTTCAAATTCTACCAAGGTCAACTTTGCTTTTGGGGGTCAATAAATTAAGTACCAAGGGAAAACTGGGGTCGATGTAATTTACTTGCCCTTCCCCCCAAAATTTCAGGCCTTGTGCCTATAGTAGAAAGGATCATTATTATTATTATTATTATTATTATTTGTTGTTATGTTTTGAGTTCAAATTCCACTAAGGTTGACTTTGCCTTTCATCCTTACGGGGTTAATAAAATAAGCACCAAGGGAAAACTGGGTAGATTACATCAACCCCAGTTGTAGTCCTCTCCTGCAAAATTTCAGGCCTTGTGCATTTAGTAGAAAGGATTACTATTATTATTATTTTATGTTTGACTTTTGCTTTGCATTTGTACAAGTTGGATCCAAGTCTCACCCAAAGACCTCAAGAGACAACAAGTTAGAAGTTCATGTAGGTGTTATGCCTAGGGTACCATATATTTGGATTTGTACATAGTGTTGTTCTAGAGAATGTTTAAGAAACCATAAGAAAATTGTGTTTGTTTTAAAATTTGAGATCACATAGACAGTATTTTACGTAGGATACGGGCAGTTCCCATGAGCACTATCTTTTGAACTTCAGCCATTTTAGGGTTTCCTGGTATCTGAGCTAGGTAGCAATCAGCCCCTTTTGCTATCATTCCCAGGGCACCTATGACAACAGGTATTGTTTTAGTCTTCAGGTTCCACATTTTGCTAATTTCTATTTCAAGATCTTTATATTTGCTCAGTATTATTATTATTATTATTGTTCAGTAGTTTTATTTTTATAACGTGCTTTCACTTCACTAACGAGCACAGCTCTGTGCGCCTTGGGTATGTGCTGTGGTTTGCTGTGGTGCTCTTATGTTTACTGTATTGAAAGTGTTTTGCGTAGAATGTGTGCAGTGCCCAGTAGTGCAATTTTCTGTATGTTATATATATTTGCAAGTCCTGGTGTTGTTGTTATGTATTTGTCTGAATATTGTTTTATTATACCTAAGGCACCTACTATGATAGGAATTGTTTCTGTTTTTAGATTCCACATTCGAGTTACCTCTATTTCCAGGTCTTTGTATTTTGAAAGTTTTTCCATTTCTTTTAGAGAAACGTTGTCATCTGCTGGTATTGATACATCAATTAGAAAGCTATTATTATTATTGTTCAGTAGTTTTATTTTTATAACGTGCTTTCACTTCACTACCGAGCGCAGCTCTGTGCGCCTTGGGTATGTGCTGTGGTGCTCTTATGTTTACTGTATTGAAAGTGTTTTGCGTAGAATTATTATTATTATTATTATTATTATTATTATTACTATTATTATTATTATTAAGGCTGCAAGCTGGTAGCATCGTTAGCACACCAGTTGATATGCTTAGTGGCATTTCGTCCGTTTTTTACATTTTGAGTTTAAATTCCAAAGTGGTTGATGTGGTGATGTGTGTTTCAGAGAATCTTAAGTTTGGTAGATTTGAGATCTATTACCATTGTGCTTTCAGGAACCGAACATGGGAGACATGAAGATTAAAAGGAGTACTGGGATTCCGCTGAGTTTCCTCACAGTTGTGGATAGTCCTGACCATCCAGGTGCACTGCTCACCCATTCCGGTCACTTTGCTGTGCCCACTATTGATGCGTAAGTACTTCTTATTGCGATGGCTGGATTCTTTTATATAAGAGTGTGTCTGTGTCTGCTCCCAGGTAATGAAATTGTCCAATTTTATATTTTAATCCCAACGTGCAACCCTATACTCTTTTACTCTTTTACTTGTTTCAGTCATTTGGCTGCGACCATGCTGGGGCACCGCCTTTAGTCGAATAAATCGACCCCAGGACTTATTCTTTGTAAGTCTAGTACTTATTCTATCGGTCTCTGTTGCCGAACCGCTAAGTTACGGGGATGTAAACACACCACCATCGGTTGTCAAGCGATGTTGGGGGGACACACAAACGCACACACATACATACATACATATATATATATATATATATATATATATATATATATATATATATATATATATATATATATATATATACGACGGGCTTCTTTCAGTTTCCGTCCACCAAATCCACTCACAAGGCTTTGGTCGGCCCGAGGCTATAGGAGAAGACACTTGGGCAAGATGCCACGCAGTGGGAATGAACCCGGAACCATGTGGTTGGTAAGCAAGCTACTTACCACACAGCCACTCGTGCATTTCTCCATAGTACCCTCTTGATATACCCCTATTTGTGAACTCATAACCCCTCTTCTTTAGGGGGTGCAACCAGCCATCCTCTGTGTTTGGTCTACACCTAATTTTCTTTGTCGCTTTTTTTCTCTCTCTCTCAACAGAATGGCCTACAAGATGGGCAAGAAGGAACGCCCGCCATTCCTGCCTGACCCGACCCCAGTGACCACTGCTGCCGTTGTATCTGCCCCTAGTGAGCTCCTCTGTCCTCTCTGTAATGAATTGCTGACCGATGCTGTGGTCATACCATGCTGTGGTAACAGCTTTTGTGACGAATGTAAGTATGTTTCCATGCAGCATTAATAATGCTTATATTACCATCATCATCATCATCATCGTTTAACATCCGCTTTCCATGCTAGCATGGGTTGGACGATTTGACTGAGGACTGGTGAACCAGATGGCTGCACCAGGCTCCAATCTGATCTGACATGGTTTCTACAGCTGGATGCCCTTCCTAACGCCAACCACTCAGAGAGTGTAGTGGGTGCTTTTACGTGTCACCCGCATGAAAACGGCCACGCTCGAAATGGTGTCTTTTATGTGCCACCCACACAAGAGCCAGTCCAGGAGCACTGGCAACGATCTCGCTCGAAAACCCTACAAGGCCAGTCAGGCAGTACTGGCAACGGTCAGTCAGGCGGTACTGGCAACGGTCAACCGGTAGTCGGCTGTTATTTCTGGCAACCACTTAGAGGTTACCTTGGGTGGTTTTCTAAATGGTTTGGATTTGTCTTTTGGGGGTGCAGTTGCCTTTACTGTTTAACTTGTTTTTGTTCTTGTTCACCCATATTCTTGGTGCCAGTGGTGATTCCAATTAAGTTCATTGCCATCAATTCACCATGAAGAAAAGTTTACCGAAAAAATATATCCGCAGCATCTCACCATTAACCTTTTAGCATTCAGATTATTCTTCCAAATGTAATATTTATTCATACTAGAGATATTAATATTTCTAAGTCTCTCTAAAGGAGACTACGGCAGCGGTACTGGAAATTAATAGTTATCGCCAAGCCAACATGGCAGTCCCAAATATAGGACGAATGCTGCCGTGGATTAGCTCCAAGTGGCCATTGCCTCTAGCTAGCTATGTGACACACGAAACCTGTGTCCTTTATAACCTTCGAACAGGGGAGGTCAGCAGCTTCCCCTTGCTGGTTTGGCATCTGCAGACTAGACTAGTTTCAGGGTGTTGCCCCTTGTCAATGCAGAGCAGCCGAGCCCCAGTTCGAAGGTTATAAAGGACACAGGTTTGTGTGTCACATAGCTAGCTAGAGGCGATGGCCTCTTGGAGCTAATCCACCGCAGCATTCGTCCTATATTTGGGATTGCCATGTCGGCTTGGCGATAATTATTAATTTATTCATACTGTTTTTAATTAATTATGCATTATCTCATTAGCTTTTAGACTGAGTGCTCATTTTCTTTCTCTTTCCCTATATCTCCCTCTCTCTCTTTGCCTATTTTTCTCTATTCTCCATTTTTCTCTTTTTTTCCCATCTCTGTCCCTGTCTCTCTTCATCCACTGCCCTCTCACTTTCCCCATCTCTCTCTCTTTCTCTCTCTCTCTCCTCGTCTCTCTCTTTTCCATATCTGACTCTCTTTCCCTCTGTCTTTCTCTATTCTCCATGTCTCTTCTCCATCCTCTCTCTCTTTCTCCCGCCCTCTCCCTCTCTCTTTCTTCCGCCCTCTCTCTCTCTCTCTCTCTTTCTCCCGCCCTCTCTCTCTCTCTCTTTCTCTCACCCTCCCTCTCTCTCTTTCTCCCGCCCTCTCTCTCCTTCTCTTTCTCCTGCCCTCTCTCTCCCTCTCTTTCTCCTGCCCTCTCTCTCTCTCTCTCTCTCTCCCTCCCTCTCTCTCTCTCTGTCTCTGTCTCTAACCCTAAACCTTTGTCTTCTCTCGTTTGCAGGTGTGCGCAATGCCCTCCTGGACAGCGAGGACCACGAGTGCCCGTCTTGCCACGAGATAGATGTCTCCCCAGACAAACTGATCAGCAACATCCTCCTACGTCAGGCAGTCATCAACTACCACAACCAGACCGGTTACACCAAGGTGAAACGGGACCCCATAGTAGCCCAGCAGCAGCAGCAACAACAACAACAGCCACAGCCACCACAATCACAGCAGCAGGAACAACAACAACCACCACCAACGCAGCAGGCCCAAATGAAGATGAACCAGCTGCAACCAACTGCGCAACTTCCCAGCATGCCGCAGCAGATGCAGAAGACTGCTGCACAGGCCTTACCACCAGCTGCTGCCACCTCTGCTCCGCTAGCTGCAGCGGCGGCAGCAGCAGCAGTGGTGGCCCCTGCAACAGCACCAGCAGCAGCGGCAGCGGAAGGGGTTCCACTGGCTGCAGCCCCAGCTGGAGCACACCCTCAGCATCCGGTTCACACCCCGTTAGTTGCGCCAGCAGATTCAAGGTATCTTTTATCTTGTACCTCTTATCTTTTACTTGTTTTCATCTTTTGGACTGTGGCCATACTGGAGCCTAGCACTGCTTTGAAGGAACTTAGCTGAAGAAATTGACTGCAGTACTTTCTTATATATATATATGTATATATATATATCTATATATATCAGCTTGCGAAGACTTATTGGGGCAAGCGAAAGCGAAATTGGGATGGCACCTGTGCCCAGCGTCGCCTTTCTGACACTTGTGCCCGTGACATGTGTAAGGATTTTCGAGCGAGATCGTTGCCAGTGCCCCTGGACTGGCTCCTGTGCAGGTGGAACATAAAATATACCATATTGAGCGTGGCCGTTGCCAGTACCGCCTGACTGGCCTTCGTGCGGGTGACACGTAAAAGCACCCACCACACTCTCGGAGTGGTTGGCGTTAGGAAGAGCATCCAGCTGTAGAAACTCTGCCAGATCAGATTGGAGCCTGGTGTAGCCATCTGGTTTCACCAGTCCTCAGCCAAATCGTCCAACCCATGCTAGCATGGAAAGCAGATGTTAAACGACGATGAACGATGTCTGTGTGTGTTGAACATTGGGGCTTCGTTGAATATGCAGTATTAATAATGCTTATATTATCAGAGCTTCTAATTCAGTAGTTGGCTGTTATTTCTGGCAACCACTTAGAGGTTACCTTGGGTGGTTCGCTAAATGGTTTGGATTTGTCTTTGGGTGGCAGTTGCCTTTACTGTTTAATGACGAGTTGCCAGCTGTAGAGCTGTTTGTTTCTGATCTGCTAAACTCTGTCTCTCTCTCTCTCTCTCTCTCTCTCTCTCTCTCTTTTGATTGATTTTCAGGCTGCCCTCTGGTGAGCAGGGACCGAATCCACTCCACGATGATAAACCCATTAGCCACCGACCTGGAGAACCACATAAGGTAAAGGATTGTTGTTGTTATTATTATTACTTTTATTATTATCATTATTATTATTATTAATTATTATTATTATTATTATTAATTATTATTATTATTATTATTATTATTATTAATCAGGGTATGGCTGTTCCTGTGTTGGGAGCTCGGCTGCGGAACATACGACCGTTACAGCTAGGTAAGTGCTGCTTCCCCAACCATATGTTTCTGGGTTCAGTCCCACTGCGTGGCACCTTGGGCACGTCTCTTCTACTACACCCTCAGTGGATTTAGTAAATGGAAGATGAAAGAAGCCCACCAGCACATTACATTCTATATTGTGTCTTTGAGGAATAAACTCAACAACATTAATAATTGTCCACTCAATGAAAGCTGTCTGTCTAATAACATTGTCTAAACAAGCATAAGTCAAACACTAACACCTCTAAAGTTTACAAAAGAATGACAACCAACACTTTTAAGACAAGACACATTTCACACGCACCTTCATTTTGGAATCACCAATACTTTATTATCTCCCCTTCTTTCTACCTCTCCTGTCAAACCCTTTTTTTTCCAACGAGTCGCCATGTTTGACTGCTAAATTCACAAGTTTTTTTTTATTCTCTCTCTGTTTATTTTCTCTTATTCCTTTCTATTGAAGAGCATAGGCTCGAAATGTAAAAGACTTTATCACTTTCCTGAGCATCAAACTAATACACCTGCTTGTTGTTCATACACCTGTCTTTTGTTTTTCAGTAAATTTCAACTATATATATATATATATATATATATATATATATATATATATATATATATATATATATATGTGTATATATATATATATAAATGATATATGAGCATATGCATGTATACATACATATATGTACATACCTACATCTACATGTGTATATAGATGCATATCTGGGTACAGGACGTCAAAAAGGAACGGGAACATAAAGCACAAAAAACAGACTTTTTTTACAGACATCAGAATGAACACATAGGAAAACAGACGAGCCATTTATGGAACTTTTCCTTCATCAGCTGCCTCTATTCTAAACTAGGCGTTTCAAAGATGAGGCAGAACGCGCTTGTAGACTAGCTCTTCCCACGAAGTGGTTTAACCTGCTAAGCGGAGGGTTCCAAGGTAGCAAACAAAAACCAAGACAGGAAAAATTAAACATTGAAAACAACATTAAAGGCTTTATATGGTGGTTGGCACTCCGTCGGTTACGACGACGAGGGTTCCAGTTGATCCGATCAACGGAACAGCCTGCTCGTGAAATTAACGTGCAAGTGGCTGAGCACTCCACAGACACGTGTACCCTTAACGTAGTTCTCGGGGTGATTCAGCGTGACACAGTGTGACAAGGCTGACCCTTTGAATTACAGGCACAACAGAAACAGGAAGTAAGAGTGAGAGAGAATGTTGTGGTGAAAGAGTACAGCAGGGTTCGCCACCATCCCCTGCCGGTGTCTCGTGGAGCTTTGGGTGTTTTTGCTCAATAAACACTCACAACGCCCGGTCTGCGAATCGAAACCGCGATCCTATGACCGCGAGTCCGCTGCCTCAACCACTGGGCCATTGCGCCTCCACAAAGGCCTTATATATGCATATACATACATACATACACAACCACACACACACTATGGGCTTCTTTTGGTTTCCGTTTACTAAATCCACTCACAAGGCTTCGTGTTGTTTCCTCAAACCCATCTTCTCATAGGTTTACCCTCATCTTTACTTTCTGTTGTTTTTCATTTTTCTCCCTTCCGTTCTCTATGATAACTCATAGGATTCTGTTCTCTCTTTGCAGTTCGCGACATGAATAGAATGCCTGGCCCCATGAGAGGCAGGTAACTACTATTTTTTTTTTTTATCTTTTACTTGTTCCAGGCGTTAGATTGCAACGATGCTGGGGCACCAGCTCGTAGAATTTCTTAATCGAATGAATCGACCCTAGTACTTATTTTGTGTTTTTAAGACTAAACCCGGTCCTTATTCCATCGGTTACAGGGACTGAAACAGACACCAGTTGTCAAGTGGTGGTAGGGGACAGACAGACACAAAAGCACATACACACACACACACACACACATACACACACAGAGCATCATCATCATCATACGTCCGTTTTCCAAGCTGGCATGGGTTGGATGGTTTGACTGAGGACTGGCAAGTCAGGAGGCTGCATCAGGCTCCAATCTGATCTGGCAAGGTTTCTACAGCAGGATGCCCTTCCTAATGCCAACCACTCTGATAGTGTAGTGGGTGCTTTTTACATGCCACTGGTAAAAATGATAAACTTACCTTGAGTCATACCGACTCCTATGGGCCAGTTTCCCAATTTCATGGCCTATATATTCCCCACTTGGATGGGATGCAGGATAACTCATTTTTGCCAGCTGATTGGACTGGAGCAATGTGAAATGAAGTGTTTTGCTCAAGAACACAATGTGTTGTCCAGTCCAGGAATTGAAACCACAATTTTACAATCATGAGTACAACACCCTAACTACTAAACCACACATATCATGTGGTCGTAGGTTCAATTTCTGGATCAGGCAGAGCATATGTGTGTGTGTATATATATATGATTAATTCAAAACAATGTGAATAAATATTACATTTGGTAGAGTAATCTGAATGCTAAAGGGTTACACTGGACATATTTGGCCAAAATATTGTGCCTGTTTAAACCAGCCATATCTGGCCTCTTACACCTACCCTACAATGTCATTCTAAAAATAAGCAGTCACATCATAGAAATCTCAAACCTATGAGATAACTTATGATTAATTCAAAACAATGTGAATAAATAAGCATTACATTTGCCAGAGTAACCTGAATGGGTTACGTGATGACAAATAGAGACATAAAAGATGCTGGCGACAAATGTTTACGACGCTGTATCTCTTTGCTGTTTCTGTTTCAGACTGGCCGATCGATCTGCCGTGGTGCGCAACCCAGGCCACCCACACCAAATTGCACCTGTGATGCAACACATGCCCCAGGTGCTCACGTCTGCACAGCAACAGACCCCTGCCTCATACATCCCGTCGAGAGCCACCTTGCCTGCCGCCACGATGCCTGGCCCCACCTACAGGATGCCACACCCTCCACCACCAGGTCAGTTTCTTACTAACCCCAATGGCTTTTTTTATGTTTTATGTTTTTTTACTTTTATGTTTTTCACTTTGTCTGCCTCTGTTTGTTTGTTTTCTTTGTTTTTAATCCTTATTGCAAGCTCATTAACCCCTCTAAGAACAAGATATGCATTGTTAGGAAGCGTATTCTCAATACTAATGACTATTGGATTGCACCTAGAAAGTTCCCCTCCAATCAATGGAAAATGGATGTTAAAAACGATGATGATTTAGTAGGTGGTACATAAAATACACCATTTTGAGCATGGCCAATGCCTGTACCTCCTGACTGACCCTTGTGCCGGTGGCACGTAAAACACCCACTACACTCTCAGAGTGGTTGGCGTTAGGAAGGGCATCCAGCTGTAGAAACCAAGCTGAATCAGACTGGATCCTGGTGCAGCCCTCTGGCTTACCAGTTCCAGTCAAACTGTCCAACCCATGCCAGCATGGAAAATGGATGTTAAATGATGATGAAGATGACAGTGAAAGACACCCGTTACACTCCATGGAGTGGTTGGCGTTAGGAAGGGCATCCAGCTGTAGAAACTCTACCAGATCAGATTGGAGCCTGGTGTTGCCATCCGGTTTCACCAGTCCTCAGTCAAATCGTCCAACCCATGCCAGCATGGAAAGCAGAAGTTAAACATTGATGGTGATGATGATGTTATTTAAATATCATCAAAACCATGGCAACGATACAGAATGAAATATTTTTTCAAATTAAGTAAAGGTACCGCTAGTAGTGTATACGGTGGTGGTGTGAAGTTTGTGATGAACCACCGGCAGCGGAGTTTTATGTAACAGTTAATTCATTAAGGTCCTTAACCGTTAAGAGACAACAGAGCTGATCCCTTGGGCCCAAAAAGTCGGTTGACAAAGAAAATCGACTGGACTGATCCATTAGCCCGATAATACAACCCTTGAGATTATCTGGCTCGTCTTTGTACCAGCCAATCAGATTGCTTTTTGCATTTGTAGCACATCATGGAAGCTGCCCCTATTTTGCTCTCCCCCCCCACCTCAATCTCTCTTTTGCATCTCTGCCTCTCCTTTTGCTCTATTACCTCCTACCCCTTGTCCCCTTTTATGCACCCCACCCCCCTCTCTCTCTCTCTCTCGAACCTCTACTGACCATCTCAATTTCTTCTCCCATTAACCAGGTGTGTCTACAGGACCAGTGATGCCACCCCCGTCTGGTTTCATAGCGCCGCCTATAGCTCCGTACAGTGCTGGACCGCGACTCTACCAGATCCGCTCAGTGCCCACGGGGCCACGACCTTTGACACCGGAGGAGTTTTACCGGGAGAAACGGCGACTGATTGAGGAGGATAAGTAAGTTGGTGTTTAAAACATTATTATTATTATTATTGTGTGGCGTGGTGTGGCTTGGTGGTACGATACCGAGGGTGGTTTCATGAGGGGTGGCCATATGACGGAGAGGGTGGTATGGAGCGCTGTCGTTTGCAGTGAGATTATGATGGTGGTGTGTGGCAGTGTGTTTAGGTGGTAGCATGCATGGAGCTGTGTCAGTGGTATGTTGGTGTGGTCGTGTGGCTCGTAGTGGTGTCATAATAGTACAATGGCTAGTATTAGTACTAGTAGTGTGATTGTAGTGGTGGGGTGTTTGTGTGTTCAGATGATAGTACAGGGATGTGGTGTTACGACTTAGTGGTGGCTTGCTGTGGGTGAGGTGTGTGTGTGTGTGATTTAATGGTGTTGCATGGTTCTAACTCAGAGGTTCTCAACCATTTTTTTCTTTATCTGTGGGCCCCGTTTGATTACTATATTACTCTAGTGGACCCCAGAGCCATTTGCTGTTTCCAAACTAGTTTTATAGAAATTTCTTTAAAAATCCCTATTTTGTTTTTCAAACATTAACTTTTGTAGGAACCTAGCTATTTCTTGCAATAAATCCATCTGAAGTAATCAAAGGGTGTCCAAACAAGATGGTAGTATATTAAGGGTCCATGACTGTCTGTGTGTGTATATATATATCTGTAAAAATATGTGACACTTATTCGGTAGCCATGATAAAACTCCGAGTTTCGGATGCCAGTGTGGGAGCCCATGCCAACATCTCTTCAGTTATCCGGCCATTGAAAATTCCTGTGAAAAATGACCATTAAAAACAAAGAAGTTTTATCATGGCTACTGAATAAGTGTCACATATTTTTACAGATAAATTCCTCTATTTGCATAATATCGA
>NC_142956.1:17528410-17558410 GCF_046866305.1 Octopus bimaculoides
CATATTTTATATATATATTTTATATATTTTTGCTTAAGAAATCTTAAGAAGTTCGAAACATCGAGAGAACGTGAAACAATTTGTTTGCAACTTCAGAACTCAAAGTAGATAAAGCTATAAGTAATCCTTAAAACTATTGGCTCAAGGCCTGGAATTTTGGGGTAGCAGACTGGTCAGTCACATCCACTCCAGTTCTTGACCCTAAAAGGATGAAAGGCAAAGTCGACCTCAGCAGAATTTGAACTCAGAACATAAGGACAAACAAGATGTCGTTAAGCATCTTAATGAACATGCTAACAATTCTGTCAATTTACTACCTCAATGGCCCTCCATCGGTTATGGCAACGAGGGTTCCAATTGATCCGATCATGATATTAACCCGCGGCTCATGAAATTAATGTGCATGTGGCTGAGTACTCCACAGACATTCTTTTACTTGTTTCAGTCATTTGACTGTGGTCATGCTGGAGCACCGCCTTTAGTTGAACAGCTCGACCCTAGGACTTATTCTTTGTAAGCCTAGTACTTATTCTATCGGTCTCTCTTTTGCCGAACCGCTAAGTTACGGGGACGTAAACACACCAGCATTGGTTGTCAAGCAATGATGGTGGGACAAACATATATACACACATGATGTGTAAAGAAATTTTGATTTAAGCCTCTTAATGAATTCTTTATACTGAAATATATATTGAAGACGATAAATATGTTCATTTAAATTTATACGTTTTTGCGTCGTAACTCCTTTATTATTATTAATATAACCAAAAGGATCGATTCTTGAAGAGTCTGCATACCTTCACTGTCGTTTTTTTCTGCTATTTAGGTGATGATTTTTTGAGTTAGCTTACCAATTATTTTTGTTGGTAGTTAATTTATAATATATTGATACACACATACACATATATGATGGGCCTCTTTCAGTTTCTGCCTACTAAATCCACTCACAAGGCTTTGGTCAGCCCGAGGCTATAGTAGAAGACACTTGCCCAAGGTGCCACGCAGTGGGACTGAACCTGGAACCATGTGGTTGGTAAGCAAGCTACTTACCACACAGCCACTCCTGCCTGTGTACTTTTAACATAGTTCTCAGAGAGATTTAGTGTGACACAAAGTGTAACGTGAAATAAAGAGTCTAGCTCAAGGACGTAATACGTTGCTGGGAATTGAACTCGTGACCATACAATCAAGAGCTAAACACCCTAACCACTAAGCAACAGTCACAGCTGGAGCATCTTTGAACATATTTCTACTGGATCAAGACTCACCTGACAATATATAAATGTATAAATTGTTTTTAATTGAGGCGCTTGCGGTACGGGATGTGCTGGTGTATCCCAGGTAACCTTCACAACCTCTCCCTCCCACCAACGGCATTACTCTGTTGTTTCTCTGTACTTGAAGCAGATAATATTGGATTCAAAATACCCTTTGAATAAATTTGATTTTAGGGGGCTCACTTCAAGAGCTGTATTCCCTCGCGTTCGGTAAAAAAAAAATTCAAAGGTTTCTCACGAGACAAAAGCCCGATGGGTATGGCTGTGTGGTAAGAACTTTACTTCCCAACCAACCACATGTTTCCGGGTTCAGTCCCACTGTGTGGCACCTTGGGGCACTGCCTTTAAGAATTTTTTGATGACTTGCCCCCAGTACGTATTTTTGTTAAGCCTGGTACTTATTCTGAGTTACAGGGACGTAAACATACCAACACTGGTTGTTAGCTATTAGCAGGGGACAGACCCATCCCTCTCATATATATGAGGAGTTTCTCTGAGTTTCCGTCTATCAAATCCACTCACACAGTTTTGGTCAGTGCAAGGCTATAGTAGGAGACATTTGCCCAAGGTGCCATGCAGCGGGACTGAACCTGGAACTGTGTGGTTGGGAAGCAAACTTCTTACTATGCCTGTGCTTAGATATAACTACAATGCACATCATCAGTTCAATCCCTACCTCAGTCCCTATTATCTTTTTATCCATCAAGGGGTGAAAAATTAAGGACCTCAAAAATACATATGTTTTGTTGTAATTAACTTTGACCATTAGCTAATTAACACTTAGAAGTGAATGCACATCATCATGATTGTCATCATCATCATCGTCATCATCAACAGTATTAAATGAAAGAAATTGTTATTATTATTGTGCAAAATGTTTTTGTGGCCAATGAACAAAGAGTTATTCTTATCATTATTATAACTATTATTATTATTGTTGTTGTTATTATTATTATTATAGCTATTATGGGAGTGGCAGGGTGGTTGATTAAAACTAATGGGGTTAATTTAACTGTCCCACCTACCAAATTTCTCGCCTTATGCCATTTTGAAAATTATTATTATTGTGGAGGCATGTGGCTTAGTGGTTAGGGTGTCAGCACCATGAACGTAAGATTGTGGTTTCGATTCCTGGACCAGGTGACGCGTTGTGTTCTTGAGCAAAACACTTCATTTCACGTTGCTCCAGTCCACTCAGCTGGCAAAAATGAGTAACGCTGCGATGGACTGTCGTCACGTCCAGCTGGGGAATACATATGCCATAGAAACCGGGAAACCGGGCCCATGAGCCTGGCTAGGCTTTAAAAGGGCGCATTTATTTTTATATCATTATTATTATTATTGAGTGAGAGAGCAGTGCATGCCATCAAAGTGACACTGGGGTAAAATATACGAAGCCCGTCTGATAAGGGTACACCAGGCACATGCATCACAACTATATGTGCGCGACATGGTGATCTCATATCAAGATAAACAGCGCATGACCTCGCATGTGGGGCCCAGTTAGAATTTTCTTCAGGTCGAGTAGCCCGTCCCGCTCAAAGGGTCCCTGAATAAGGGCTGTTTAAGGATGTTGAGCAAAACACCCATGTTTCCAGAGATGAATTATTCAAACCCCAAAGAATTCCTCTCAACACATGGCTATGATGCTTCCCCACTACTTCTGCTCGTGATCAGAGATGCACATATCATCAGCCACCAAGGGACATGCTCAACTGGTTAAGGTCAAACAACTGACAAGCAAATCTGTGGTATTGAGCAGAATATTTGCTGTAGCCCATCTTTTTATACCAAGACCAAACAATTTTACATGATAACACTTCCAATCAATTAAGATCGGAAGCCATGAGAGCCACTGCCTGGTACTGCATCCGGGCTGACATATCGTCAGCCACCAAGGGACATGCTCGACTGGTTAAGGTCAAACAACTGACAATCAAATCTGTGGTATTGAGCAGAATATTTGCTGTAGCCCATCTTTTATACCAAGACAAAACAACGTACATGATAACACTTCCATTCAATTAATATCAGAAGCCATGAGAGCCACTGCCTGGTACTGCATCCGGGCATTTATTATTATTATTATTAAGGCAACGAGCTGGCAGAATCGTTAGCACACTGGAAGAAATGCTTAGCTGCATTTTGTCTGTCTTTATGTTCTGAGTTCAAATTCTACCGAGGTCGACTTTACCTTTCATCCTTTCAGGCTCGATAATTTAAGTCCCAGTACTAGGGTTGATGTAATTGACAAATCCCCTCCCCAAAATTTCAGGCTTTGCGCCTGTGGATTATTATAATTATTATTATTATCAAGGTGGTGAGCTGGCAGAATCATTAGGACACCAGGTGAAATGCTTAGCGGCATTTCGGCCATCGCTACGAGTTCAAATTCTGCTGAGGTCGACTTTGCCTTTCATCCTTTCAGGGTTGATAAATTAAGTACCAGTGAAACACTGGGATCAATATAATCAACTAATCCCTTTCCCCCAAAATTTCAGGCCTTGTGCCTATGGCGGGGATGTGAGTTCGAGTCCACAGCTGGCCACCTACACTTTTCTCTGCAAAATAGGGATAGTTTATCCTGTTCAGGCTATATTATTAGCATTATTCTGCGATTAAGAATTTAAACATCACTTCTTTAACTTACTATTATTATTATTAAGGCGACAAGCTGGCAGAACCGTTAGCACACCTTGTGAAGTGCTTAGCGGTATTTTGCTCATTGCTACGTTGTGAGTTCAAATTCTGCCGAGGTCGACTTTGCCTTTCATCCTTTTGGGGTCAATAAAATAGGTACCAGTTGAACAATGGGGTCAACGTAATTGCCTCGTCCCCTCCCCCAAAATTGCTGCCCTTGTGGCAAAATTTGAAACCATTTTTATTATTAAGGCCGCGAGCTGGCAGAGTCGTTAGCACGCTTGACTAAATGCTTAGTGTTATTTCACCTGTCGCTACATTCTGAGTTCAAAATCTACCAAAATTGTGGAATAAAGCAAAAATGAGTTGTACCTGTAACTCAAAGGGCCAGCCTTGTCACACTCTGTGTCACACTAAACCTCCCTGAGAACTTACACCAAGGGTATATATGTCTGTAGAGTACTCAGCCACTTATACAATAATTTTATGCGCAAGCTGTTCAGTTGATCAGACCAACTGGAACCCTTGTTGGCGTAACCAATGGAATGCCAGTTTATAGATATCTATGTTTGAAAAACAGGTTTTTTTTAAAAAATTTTTAAGGGTTATGGACAGAGGGATCAGCTGCCCTTAACTAGTCTCTCTCCTTGTGAGTGTGTCTTTTGCTTGCTTCAGTCATTGGATTGTGACCATACTGGAGCACCACCTCGACGTGTTTAGTTGAAGAAATTACCCCCAGTACTTATTCTCTGGTACATAATACTATTGGTCACTTTTGCCAGTCTGCTTTGTTAGGGAGATGTAAACAAACCAACACCGGTTCAAAACTTGTGGAGGACAAACATGCATACATATATATATATTTTTTTTTTATTAAGGGCATTACTACACATAAATGCCTCATGCTATGAGGGACTCTAAAAGTCAAAACTACCATAATAAATACTGCATTCGGTACACTGTATTTATTGTGGTAGTTTTGACTTTAAGAGTCCCTCATAGCGTGAGGCATTTACGTGTAGTAATGCCCTTAATATAAATAAATATATTTATAGGGAATGATTAATAAATTTTTCCCTTATAAGGTTTTTGAAGCTGACTACTTGATAAATTCTTATAAAGATTTTATCCTATTTTAAAATTTTATGTGTGTATATATATATATATATATATATATATATATATATATATATATATATATATATATACATATATATATATATGTATATATAATAATAATAATATTAGGGATAAAATCCAAAATTACAGGTAAAAACTCAATTTATTAAAAATTAAAATTAAATTAAGTTTCACAATATAGAATGTATATAAATATATAGCTTTAGGGAAAAGAACAGTGGATTTTCATCGATGAGTTCATAAACCTTGGTTCTTTTCCCTAAAACTTTATATATATATAAAGTTGTTGTATATTGTCAACTTAATGTGACAATCCCAATAAGGGAATATACTACTGCTGTTTAGCCCTAGGAAGCTGGACCGCTTCCTGTCGGCCTTGACACATTTACTGTGTCCTTATGTTTGCGAGGGGGAGACAAGCTCCTCCACCCTGCCTAGCCTGCATTCAGGGACATGTTTCTGAGTCCTTGCTCGTCATCAGCCTGAAGTAGCATGACCAGCTGGATGAAGAAGTCTGTCAACCTCTCGCAAACATATATAATTACAGTGAAATATATTCACTGATATATATATATATATATATATATATATATATATATATATATATATATATATATATATAGCCACTTAAAAAGCATCCAGTATACTTTGAAAAGTGGTCGGTGTTAGGAAGGGCATCCATCCCTACAAACCAAGCCAAAACAGACCATGGGACCTGGGGCAGCCCTTGGCCTTGCCAGTTCCTGTCAAGATGTCCAACCCATGCCAGCATGGAAAACAGATGTTAAATGATGATGATGCTGATGATATTTGTATATATTATATTAAATTTCTAGTATACACATTAGCATTTCACGAAATCTGTCATGAATTTTTATGGTGAAAATTTATATACTGACAGATGGAATTAGCCTAACAATTAAGCTTTTGAGCAGTCACTACTGACAATGCCTACAGACTACAGAATAGGCAAAAACTAGGCCTGGCCTGGTGATTCTAGAGAATTCTCCACCATGACGGCATGGTGCAGTTACCTCCCCTGTCAGTGTGTGTGTGTGTGTGTGTATATATATATATATATATATATATATATATAACGTTGACCACTAACGTGGACATTCAATGTGCTAGAAATAGATCACATCTTGTGTCTATTAAGACCTAAATTGTTCTCAACATGAAATATAGCGGAATACCAAAACGTAAGTGGGCAAGACATCTAAAATCACCGAAAAAAATCATTATTAAACAAGGGCCGGTTTCAAAATTTAACAATCTTACCAACTGTCTATTTCTCTTCAGCCTGATTTGTAATGTAACCATAATCCTCAGAACCCTATACAAAGTTGCCCACCGCCATAGGTGCGCGTGTATATGGTTCTGCTAATTACAGCTTAATGGTAAAATTCAAAAGTCTTCGTTTTGGCGCACTAATTCCAGGAATATGTCTGCAGAAAATATTTACTGCGTCGCATATATCCAGTATGAGAACTCGGTAATGGTTAATATATCAAAAAATAGGGTAAAAAATCATATATATACATATATATCTTTCTCTTTTTACTTGTTCGGTCATTTGACTGTGGCTATGCAGGAGCACCGCCTTTAGTCGAGCAAATCGACCCCAGGACTTATTCTTTGGAAGCCTAGTACTTATGCTATCGGCCTCTTTTGCCGAACCGCTAAGTTACGGGGACGTAAACACACAACCATCAGTTGTCAAGAGATGTTGGGCGGACAAACACAGACACACAAACATATACACACACACACACACATACATATATACAATGGGCTTCTTTCAGCAACGTGGAATAAAGTGTCTTGCTCAAGAACACAACATGCAGCCCGGTCCGGGATTCGAACTAACAACTTCACGATTGTAAGCTTGACGCTCTAACCACTGAGCCATGCGCCTTCACGTATATATATATATATATTGTGCTCTTTTTACAGCAATAAAAGTTTTTTTAACTTTTTATTATTCGTTTCTTTAAGTAATGCAATAAATTTGTGTTCAATAAAAATTTACTTAATAAACATTTATATACTATAAAAGTTATTAAATGCAAAAATGGCGTTACTTCTGCTGTACCGTTATATATATATATACACACACACACACACACACATTTCAGGTGGGCATCTTTCAGTTTCTATCTACCGAATCCTTTCACAAGCCTTTGGTCAGTCTAGGGATATAATAGAAAACACTTGCCCAAGGGGTACTGCTCAGTGGGACTGAATCCAAGGCCACATAGTTGGACTCTAGCTTCTCAATCACAGCCATACGTGTGCATGTGTACACATACATACACACACACACATACATTCATACAGATGTATACACACACACACATTCATGCTGATATGTATACACACACACGTTTGTACGTATATGTATACACACACATTTGTATGTATATGTATACACACCTCCATACATACATACATGTATGTATACACAAACATTCATACATATATGTATAATCAAACATTTATATGTATATGTATACACACACATTCATGCATATATGTATACACACACATTTGTACGTATATTTATACACACACACATTTGAATGTATATGTATACACACCTCCATACATACATACATGTATGTATACACAAACATTCATACATATATGTATAATCAAACATTTATGTGTATATGTATACACACACATTCAAGCATATATGTATACACACACATTTGTACGTATATTTATACACACACACATTTGTATGTATATGTATACACATCTTCATACATACATGTATGTATACACAAACATTCATACATATATGTATAATCAAACATTTATATGTATATGTATACACACACATTCATGCATATATGTTTTCACACACATTCATGCATATATGTTTTCACACACATTCATGCATATATGTTTTCACACACATTTGTACGTATATTTATACACACACACATTTGTATGTATATGTATACACACACATTTGTACGTATATTTATACACACATTTGAATGTATATGTATACACACCTCCATACATACATACATGTATGTATACACAAACATTCATACATATATGTATAATCAAACATTTATATGTATATGTATACACACACATTCATGCATATATGTATACACACACATTTGTACGTATATTTATACACACACACATTTGTATGTATATGTATACACATCTTCATACATACATGTATGTATACTCAAACATTCATACATACATGTATGTATACTCAAACATTCATGCATATATGTATAATCAAACATTTATATGTATATGTATACACACACATTTGTACATATATTTATACACACATTTGTATGTATATGTATACACACCTTCATACATACATGTATGCATACACAAACTTCCATACATATATGTATAATCAAACATATGTATATACACACACATAATATGTGACTTTGGTGTGTGGTTTGAGGTAGATTTGGCTGTTGTTTCTATGGAATTGACTACAGAAAGGTCCCCTTCCACTAATTGGCTTGTCGTTGTCATTATTGGTATCATCGTTGCTTTTGTGTTACAATCTTTGGTTGGTCAACAGTAAAAAGATTTAATTTTCAGTAGTTTTATTCAGTTCTAGATTTAAGAGATGAGGAATTATTTACATTATTTACATTTGACGGATATTTGTCCTCATCTTGTTTGTTGCTAACACAATGTTTCGGCTGATATACCCTCCAGCCTTCGTCAGGTGTCTTGGGGAAATTTCGAACCTGGGTTCTCATTCCTTACGATGTTACTATTATTATTATATTATTATTATTATTATTATTACTATTATTAATCAGGTCGCTGCCGTGAATCAAACTCGGAATCTTGGGGTTAGTAGACCGCGCTCTTAACCACTATGCCATATGCCCACAGCAGCGACCTGATTAATAATAGTAATAATAATAATAATAATAATATAATAATAGTAACATCGTTAGGAATGAGAACCCAGGTTTGAAATTTCCCCAAGACACCTGACGAAGGCTGGAGAGTATATCAGCCGAAACGTTGTGTTAACAACAAACAAGATGAGGACAAATATCCGTCAAATGTAAATAATGTAAATAAAGTAGTTTTATTGTTTAGTATTTATGTTCTGTGTGAAAAAAATTTCTGTCTTTTGCTGATCGATCGCTCTGCTGTACCTTTGGTGGTAAATGAAAGCATTTTCCTGAGCAAAATACAATCACTTTTTAGTAGTGTGTCTATCTGTAAGCGTGACAGTGAATCTGTAGATGTGACAATGTATTTTTAGATGTTTGACAATGTATTTGTAATTGTGCAACAGTGTTCCAGTATTTGACGTTTGTGGTATTTGAAAATGTGACAGTGTCTGTATTTGACATTCTTGGTAGGTATGTGACAATATTTGTAGATGTGTGGAATAGTTTGGTAAATGTGTGACAGTGTCTCTATGTGACATTGTTGGTAGATATGTAACAGTATTTGTAGATGTGTGATAGTATCTGTATGTTACATTGTTGGTAGATATGTGACATAATTGGTAGACAGGTGACAGTGTCTGTGTAGATGTGTGACAGTTTATTTGTATATGTGCAACAGTTTGTGATGTTGTTGGTAACTGTGTAACTGTATTTGTGGATGTGATAGTGTGTCTGTATGTGACATTGCTGCTAGATACGTGACAGTGTATTTGTAAATGCGTGACAGTCTGACATTGGTCGTAGGTATGTAACTGTATTTGTAGATGTGTGTCTGTAAATGTGACGTTGTTACAGTGTATTTGTAGATAATATGTGAAAAAACATTTGAGCGTGGCCATTGCCAGTGCTGCTGGACTGGCTCCTGTGCTGGTGGCATGTAAAAAACAACATTTGAGCGTGGCCATTGCCAGTACCACCTGACTGGCCTTCGTGCCGGTGGTACGTAAAAGCAGCCACTACACTCTCGGACTGATTGCCGTTAGGAAGGGCATTCAGCTGAAGAAACTCTGCCAGATCAAATTGGAACCTGGTACAGCCATCTGGTTTCACCAGTCCTCAGTCAAATCGTCCAACCCACGCTAGCATGGAAAACGGACGTTAAACAATGATGATGATGATGATGATGTGTCTGTGACATTGTTGCTAGATAAGGCAGTGATTTATAGTTGTGATGGTGTGTTTGTGTACAGATATCTGATTGTGTATCTGTAAATATGTGATAGTGTATCTGAATTTGTCAGTGTGTCTAGCTGTGCAGATGTTACAGTGTCTGTGTGTGTGTGTGACAGTATGTCTGTACATGTGATGACGTACCTGCATCTTGATGTATGTATATGGGTGTATATTTCTGTTTTTGTGTACATCAGTGTGTGTGTGTGAGTGTGTAAATATATGTATATATACTAAAAGTGACCGTGCTAATGTTCTCTTTCAATATATTCACAGGTCAAGGAGTCGTTCCAACAGTCGTTCATACTCCAGGTCGCCGAGGTCGTTGTCAAGGTCACCATATCGGTCGAGGTCGTCATCACGGTCACGTTCCCGCAGCCGATACAGATCCTCGTCGCCATCAAGGGGCGGGTCGTCATCGTCGCGGTCGCGGTCCAGCTCCCGCGGCCCTCCGCCAGCTTCGTCGCGGGGCCGACGCTACAGGTCGCGCACCAGGTCGCGGTCCCGTTCGCGCTCCTACACGCCAGCACGCAAGTACTCGAGGTCACGGTCGAGGTCGCGCTCGATGTCCCGCAGCCGGTCACGGTCGCGCTCTCCACTGTCTACCTTCTACCACCACCACCATCACCATCGCCACTCCCGCTCTCCTGGACGCAGCAGAAGAAGCCGAACGCCCCCTTACCGTAGCAGGGGCCGTACCCGATCCCCTCTGGCCCCTATTTCTACCAGGGACCCATTTTATCGCAAAGATTGGTCTCCATCTTACAGCCGTAGTCTACGATCCACAGCTGCCCCAGCAGGGGCCAGTACTGCCAATAGCAGCAGTCATGGGCCTGGTAAACGCTTCTCCCCACCTGAAAGACCATTCCCACCCCGCTTTCCCCACTACACACCCCCTCAACGGCCAGAAGACTACTACAGGTGAGGATTGTATTAGTTTATAAATATGTTATTTATATATATATCCCTTTTACTCTTTTACTTGTTTCAGTCATTTGACTGCGGCCATGCTGGGGCACCGCCTTTAGTCAAGCAAATCGACCCCAGGACTTATTCTTTTGTAAGCCTAGTACTTATTCTATCGGTCTCTTTTGCCGAACCGCTAAGTTACGGTGACATAAACACACCAGCATTGGTTGTCAAGCGATGTTGGGGGGGACAAACACAGACACACAAACATATACACGCACATTGATATATATAGCGAGATCGTTGCCAGTGCCCCTGGACTGGCTCTTGTGCGGGTGGCACATAAAAGACACCATTTTGAGCATGGCCGTTGCCAGTACCGCCTGACTGGCCTTCGTGCGGGTGACACGTAAAAGCATCCACTACACTCTCGGAGTGGTTGGCATTAGGAAGGGCATCAAGCTGTATAAACTCTGCCAAATTAGATTGGAGCCTGGTGTTGCCATCCGGTTTCACCAGTCCTCAGTCAAGTCATCCAACCCATGCTAGCATGGAAAGCGGACGTTAAACGATGATGATGATACATATATACGACAGGCTTTGTTCAGTTTCCATCTACCAAATCCTTTCACAAGGCTTTGGTTGGCTTGGGGCTATAGTAGGAGACACTTGCCTGAAGAGCCATACTGTGGAATTGAAACCAGAACTATGTTTTTGGGAAGGAAAATTAATTTTTTGTTTCTTGTTTTAAATAATTTCCTTTTACCAAAATTTTTTCTAATTTTGCCCTTTTTTTTCTACCAATTTTATTCATTTTGTTTTATTTATTTGTCTTTGCAGATATGACAGCCACGCCTACGAAGATTATTACAGAGACTACTTCTCCAGATATGCGCCCCACACCACGTATCCTGCACCTTCCACCCTCACGGCGTCTGCTGCATCTTCAGTTGCAACCGGATACGACCGGCCATACTACGACATGCGAGGTCGGCCGGTGACCCAACCGATAGCCCCCGCCGCTGTGAACGCTGTCGTCGGAAGCAACTCTCCTCCAAACCGACCGCGCAAGAGACCGGTGAGTCGGAGCCCGTTGCGCCGGGAGAGGACCCGCGACAAAGGCGACAGCAAGACTGGGAAGTCGGCCGCAGGGGCCGAGCCAGCGGCTGCAGCGAAGCCGACTAAGGAGAAGACGAAGAAGGCGAGCAAGGTGGTGGACGAGGACGGCCACCATAAGAGGCTGGAACGGAAGAGGGAAGAGAAGGCCGAGCGGCTGGCACGGGAGAAGTCCAGTGCTGTAGGTTTGGTGTCCACAAAGAAATCCACGTCGAGGGCAGGAGAGAAGGTTCTGTCAAAGGAGAAGAAGAAAGCTGAATCGAAGAGAGTGAAATCGGAGAAGGCTTCGGCGTCAAAGAACCCTTCGGTGCCGTTGGATATGTATGGGAAGCAAGGGTCTGAGAACTTGAAAGACGGTGGGTGCCCTGTAAATACCAACAATCCCGGCTCCACTGCAGCGACTGCTGCCGGTGCTACCAACACCACTGCTGTTTCCAGCGTCGCTGCAGCCAAGCGAAGAGAAGCAGCGGAGAAAACGGTTGGCGGGGCAGCGGGCAAGCGAATGCAAGAAACCCACGTTGATCCGCAGGCTGTGGCATCTAATCCGAAGATGGTTCACCTCACAACGCTGGCGGATGCTAAAGAGACGGCTCACGTCGGCGACACCAGAGCAGTTGCCGTTGCGTCGTCATCGTCGTCGTCACGTGCTGTGGTCACTGCTGCGTCTGCAGCGGCTTCGTCTGCTGCAAAGCTGAAGCGAAAGGCTCGGCTGCAGCAGCAGCCCGTCGAATTGACACAGAAGGGCTCCGTCGGACCTTCAACGGAGGACATAGAAAAGGCATTGACGTCGAAGAAAAACCGCAGGGACGTGTCCGCAGCGGAGAAAGGACTACAGGAGGCTGAGTACGGCAGCAAGGCATTGGAGTGGAGTGGCCGACATGAGTCGGACATGATGTTGCCAGCCCCAGAGCTTTCCAAGTGGGAGAGGGACGACTACGAAGTGCATATGGAACCAATGAAACCAAAGAAGAAACCACTGGAACGGAAACCGCTACCAAAGTAAGTCCACAAAACTTTTTTATATCTGTTTTATACACCATACACTACAGCAGTGGTTCCCAAACATTTCTGGGCTACCCAGGCCATATTCCCAGTGCCCCCACCCCAACTAACCATCGTAAGTATAGACCTCTTTCAGAAGCAAATTCAAAGCAACTGTCATCATCATCATCATCGTTTAACATCCGCTTTCCATGCTAGCATGGGTTGGATGATTTGACTAAGGACTGGTGAAACCAGATGGCTACACCAGGCTCCAATCTGATCTGGCAGAGTTTCTACAGCTGAATGCCCGTCCTAACGCCAACCACTCCGAGAGTGTAGTGGGTGCTTTTACGTGTCACCCGCACGAAGGCCAGTCAGGCGGTACTGGCAACGGCCATGCTCGAAATGGTGTATTTTATGTGCCATGAAAAAGAACTTAACCTAACAAACCCATTATTTTGTTGTTTTCACATGAATCGTTACCCCTTTATCACCCCACTTTTTTTCAACGCCCCCTTGGAACTTTCCACTGCTCCCAGGAGGGCAGTACCGCCCACTTTGGGAACCACTGCACTACAGCAAACACTGTGTTATATACACTCTATAAAAACTGTACACTACAACAGACATATTATATAGACTGTACACTCTGTTTGCCCAATATATTACAGCAGGCATAGTTATACACACTTTACATATATATTGTATTATATACTCTGCACACTGTTTAAATACCATACACTGCAGTAGGCACTGCGTTATATATATATATATATATATATATAGGTAAGTGATAGGTTTGCCTCGATCCTTCAGGGGTAGTCTGAAGCATCCAAGCAACCAGGGGATGTTTAAATCCGGAGGCACTCCTGGGGATCACCTGTATGGGTACTGTCTTGGGAAGAGGGCATCCAGAGGCAGGTAATTTATTGCTTAAACCGTAGTTTATGTATTTATGTGGAGAATGGAGCAACAAATACAAGAAAAAGCAATATTGTTGGACTAGATAGCCGTTGTTTTATTACGTGGAACTTGTGTAATGAGTCAATGTGGAGGTTGAGGTTATGTAATGAGTCATTTTGTATATTATGCAATAGTCATTTACGTACGTATATATATCATCATCATCATCATCATCGTCGTCGTTTAACGTCCGCTTTCCATGCTAGCATGGGTTGGACGATTTGACTGAGGACTGGTGAAACCGGATGGCAACACCAGGCTCCAATCCAATTTGGCAGAGTTTCTACAGCTGGATGCTCTTCCTAACGCCAACCACTCAGAGAGTGTAGTGGGTGCTTTTACAAGAGCCAGTCCAGGGGCACTGGCAACAATCTCGCTCGAAAACCCTACAAAGGCCAGTCAGGCGGTAATATATATATATAAATATGTCTGTATATATACACACACACACTCATGGTGGTCAATTTTTGTTTATGAACTTCTCTTGCAAAGTATTGGTCAGCTTAGGATCACTGGCCATAAACTAACATAATGCAGTACTAATAAGAGCTAGCCAATAGTCACTGAGATAGATACAGTTCAGTAAAACAATGAAGGTGCTTAATGGTTGGGATGCATTAGTTTGCATTATCTCACCCCAGTGCATTATATGCTAAAGACCAGCCAAGATTCTTGATTACAAACATGTATAGGTAGAATTATCAAATGGAGAATGTCAAATTTAACTTAATATATATATATATTTCTACAGGTTTGATAAAAAGTCTCCTGACAGTAAATCAAAACCATTTAATTCCAAGATTTATTTATGTTTAACAACTGAATGAATTTAATAAAAAGCATCTAAATATGAAACATCATGAAAATTGTTCAAACTGAAGTCCTTCCTGAGTGATACATTTTACCGTTTGAGTCAAAACAGAATTACAAATAGTATTGATGGAATTTTGATTTACTGTCGGGTGACTTTTGGCCAACCTGTATATACACACACACACACACTGTAGATTGTTATATATGTGAGGGCGCCTGGCCTAGTGATTAGGGTGTTTCTCTGATGATGACACAATTGTGGTTTCAAATCTCAGACTAGGCAGTGTGTTGTGTTGTTGAGTAAACGGAAACATTTCGTTTTGCATTGCTCTTTAGTCCACCTCACGTTGTAGGACTTTGAATAAAGGTGCTTTGACTAATGACTTGTTGAAAGTATCTAGATGCGAATGTAATTGCTAGGTGTCTACACAGCAGAAACGTGCGTCGGACAAAGTTAAATCAAAATATGCTGTCATTAATTGTAGAAATAATAATTTTAAAAAATTGTGCTGATGTACTAATCTCCACATTCATTGGATATATATTTGGTTAAATAAATGAGCCAAGCGGAACCCAGAATTTACCCATAGAGTGGGATTGCTTGCCTCAAGTAATTCTAGGTTCTCATTACAACTCAATGCAGTTAGCCTTAATCTGGATTATAACTAAGTGCTTGAATGGTATCCACCTGGATATTGTATTCCTACCTCTCACTTTCTCTCATATATTGTATCCGTATCTATCTATCTATCTATCTGTGTATCTGTCTATCTATTTATCTGTGTATCTATCTATCTGTCTGTCTGTCTATCTATCTGTCTATCTATCTATCTCTCTATCCATCTGTCTGTTTACACACATTCTTTCTCTCATATATTGTATCCCTATTTGTCTATCTATCTATCTATCTACACACACACACACACACACACACACTCTCTCTCTCTCCCTCCCTCCCTCTATTAATGCTGTGTATTTTCTCTGTATTTCCAGATCTGTGATAGAGAGTGCAGAGAAGGCCATAACAGAGAAACGCCTGAAGCCCTCCATGTTACCCCCACGCAAGGTCTACGTCGATGACAAGGACACCCGCAAACCGGGTTCTGTTCAGATCACAATTGCCGGCGGGGAAAAGTCCCGTGTGGAGCCAGTCGACAGACGAATTGCAGTGGGGCGCAACCATCGGCCGACCTCAAGGGAAGCGGCGCTCGTCTCGCCGTCTGCTTTCTCTTCGTCTGCAGCAGGGCCGTCGTCCAACGTGGCGTCTGCTGCCGTTGCTGCAGCTGGGTCGGCATCGCTGTCGTCTGTTTCATCTCAGGCGAAAGTGCACCACCATCATCATCACCATCATCAACCGCAGAGGCAGCGTCACCATCATCATCATCACCAGGACGTGAGGATTGCACGGTCGAGCGACTCGAAGGATGGTGGTGGTGGTGGAGGAAGTGGCGGCTTGGCTGCAAGGGTCGGGGAGAGGTTCGAGCGGAAGGAGTCGATGGTCGACGAAGCGAAGTTTGTTCCAGATTATTCCGAGTCTGGTTCGGACAGTGACGATGTCGCTGCCTCCGGAAACACAGACGTGGCTGCCGACCCCTCCGAGGTGACATCTTCGAGGAGGGTCACGTCCGGGTCGGGTGCAAGGAGAAGCAGCAGCAGCCGCACGGCGGGCGCTGCTGGTGGCAGCGGTTCAAGGGTGGGCGGCAGCAGCGGCGACGCAGGAGTCGCGGCGCCGGCCGAGGAGCAAGAGGAGCCTAGCGGGAAGCGACGCAGCGGGAAACGGTCAAAGGAGAGCGGAGGGGGCAGCAGCGGCGGCACGTCGGGCAAGAAGAACAAGAAGCACAAAAAACACAAAAAACACAAATCGAAAAAAAGCAAACACAAGTCCAAAAAGTCACACAAGCAGCGGCACAGAAGCGGTAGTCGGGAGAAATCCGCTGCACGTCTGCTGCACCAGTCCGCTGCGGCTGCTATGCCGTCATCGTCGCCGGGGGCTGCCGTTGCCGCTCTGTCTGCCGGCGTCCCTTCCGCCTCTCTTTCCACTGCTGCTACTACTGCTACGACGAAGGGCCACGCTACATATCACCATGACCCCACGCATCAGCCCGTGGACGCGGGCAAGGTGCGGTCAAGCATAGCGACAAAGTATTGAGACAGGTTCGAAGGTGGTCCCGATGACGACGATGACGGTGGTGGTGGTGGTGGTGTTATTTAACCCCAGGTCAGCCTCAATCGAGCAGGCCTGGGTTAAAAAGTCATTCCAGCCAGCCATGACCATCCAGTCCTATAAGGGCATCCACAACTGATTACAGAATCTAATGTTCTCCCCTTACACACGATGGTCTGGTGTTGGTGGTGATAGTGTCGATGGTGTGATTTAAGACTACAGCTGCTATTTCTAGCAGTTTGCACGACCACGTAGATGCTCCCTCGCTGGCTTGCAATTGTCCTGTTGGAGGCTTGATAATTGTGGTGTAGGTTATGGTAGTGGTGTGGTGGTAGACCTTTGAAAGTGCTATCTTTGTCACTTCATTCTTGGGGTTGATAAAATAAAGTAGCAGTGAAATCCTGGGGTAGATTGAATATTTCTATAAAACAAACATCCCAGACGTCTTTGGAATTATAATTAAAAGACTATCTTTTCCTTTCATCCTTCTGTAAGGATCAATTGCCTCCCCCATCTCTCCTAGAATTTCATGCCTTGTGCCAATAAAAGAACGAATAATAATAATAAAATAATTATTATTATTATTAGTGGATATTGCTTATTACTTCAACAATCTTGGTTCAAACCCCATTGCTGTCACTGGAGTCAGTATAGCGTTTCATCTGTCCGTCCATGTACCACATCAAGCGGAGTTCAAATCACAGTAATGGAAATGGGGTTGGTTGATTGGGAAGCCAGGGTGGGTGGGTGGGGTTGTAGCCTCGACACTTGTTTTTATTGCTAGGGGAGCAGGTTGACAGAATTATTAAAACGTTTGAAGGCGGCGAGCTGGGAAAATGCTTAGCAGTTATTTCTTCTGTCTTTACGTTCTGGGTTCAAATTCTGCCGAGGTCAACTTTGCCTTTCATCCTTACGGGGGTCGATTAAATAAGTACCAGTTGAGCACTGGGGTTGATGTAATAGACTTGGCCCCCAACCCACCAAAACAGCTGGCCCTTGTGCCAAAACTTAGAAAGAATTATTATCATAATTATAATTATTAGGCCGTAAGCTGGCAGAATCATTGGTCTGCGGGGCTTAACAGTATTTCGCCCGTCACTTTCTTCTGCACTCAAATTCCACCGAGGTTGACTTTGCCGTTCATCCTTTCGGGGTCGATAAAATAAGTACTAGCGGAGCACTGGGGTTGATGGAATCAACTTACCCACTTCCCTGAATTTGCTGGCCTTGTGCCAAAATTTGAAATTATTATTATTATAATAATTAAGGTGGTGAGCTGGCAGCATCGTTAGCACACCATGCAAAATGTTTAACAACGTTTTGTCCATTTTCATGTTCTGAGTTTCAGTTCCGCCAGGGTAGACTTTGCCTTTCATCCATTCAGGGGCAATGAAATAAGTACCAGTTACGCACTGGGGTTGATGTAATCGACTATCCCCCACCCACTAAATTCAGGTCCTGTGCTTGTAGCAGAAAGGGCTATTATTATTATTATTATTATTATTATTATTATTGTTTGTGGTAAGGAGCTTGCTCACCAACCACATGGTTCTGGGTTCAGTTCCACTGCATGGCGTCTTGGGCAAGTGTCTTCTACTATAGCCCCGGGCCGACTGAAGCCTTGTGAGTGGATTTGGTAGACGGAAACTGAAAGGAGCCTGTCGTGTATAGATTTGTGTGTCTGTCTGCTTGCATCACCTCCACCCACCCCAATCATCGCTTGACAACCGATGTTGGTGTGTTTGCATCCCCCGTAACTTAGCAGTTCAGCAAAAGAGACCCGACAATAAGTAACTAGGCTTACAAAAGAACAAGTCGTGGGGGGGGGCGATTTGTTTGGCTAAAAGGCGGTGCTCCAGCATGGCCGCTGCCAAACGACACAAGCAAATAAAAGAAAAACAAGGAACTATTATTTACTACTTCTGATGCAGCAAGCTGGCAGAATCTTTAGAGCGCCGGAAAAAATGCTTGGCGCCATTTTGTCCGTCTTTAATGTTCTGAGTTCAAATTCTGCCGAGGTCGACTTTGCCTTTGATCTTTTCAGGGGGGGTCGATAAATTAAGTACCAGTTGAGTGTTGGGGTTGCCTTGACTTGTCCCCTCTTCTTTGAAAAGCTGCTGGCCCTGTGCCAAAATTTGAAACCACTTAGACCACCACCACCACAACCACTACTACTACTACTACCACCACCATTACAGGAGCTTTGCATCTCAGGTTTCTCCAGACTCTTTTATTTCTTTGTCTCACGCATACACACTATCTTCTCTTTCTCGGGGACACACATATACATATAGACACACACACACACACATATACTCTCTCTTTCTCAGACATACACATACATACATACATACATACATAGACACATACACACTCTCTTTCGCAGCTACACACACTCTCTTTCACAGCTACACACTCATATATTCACTCTTTCTCAGACACACACACATACTGTCTTTCTCAGACATACACACACACACACACTTTCTTTCTTTCTCAGCCACACACACACACACTCTCATTCTCAGCCACACACACACACACACACACACTTTCTCTTTCTCAGCCATACACACTTTCTCTTTCTCAGCCACACACACACACATACACAGTCTCTCTTTCTCAGCCACACACACACACACTCTTTCTCACACGCACATAGACATGTTCTCTCAGCCCTCCATATTATGTTATGAGTTTAGAAAGTGTCAACTCTTCCATCACCACCACCACCATTACCTTACCTCTACCACCAACACCACCACCACCACCTCCAGTTTCAACCCCTTTCTACTACCTCTCCATCACAAAGTGACTTTTGGCTAAACCCCCCCCCTTTCCTCCTTCACAACCACCACCACCACCACCACCACCACCATGACTGATCTTGGCGGGGAATGAGTGAGTGAGTGAAAGAAAAACTAAAGGCGATTGAATGATTGGGTGGTGATGTGGAGTAGGGGCTTTAACAGGACAGACATAAAACACAAAAAAGGGGATTTCTTGATGTGAAGAAGAAAAAACAAAAAAACCCCTACAGAACTTTGTACAGTGGTCTAGCTCCTTATCTTTCTTCCTGTCTCTCTCTGTCCTTAGACTCATTCCTTTGTCTCTCTTTCCTGCAAAAAGAAACCAAGGCTCTTGGTGAAGGCTCCCCGCAGACCGTGGCGAGCAAGCAACAGGGGAGACTCACAGAGTCGGTTGTGGGGACTCATTGTGGAAGAGAAGGAGCTATGATAACCAAAAAAAAAAAAAAAAAAACAATCAAACTTTGTATTATAAGTAAATAAAAGAAAAATTTCTGTTAAAGATTCTTCTTCTTGTTGTTAATGTAGATGTTGCTTGTGTAAGCATGGACAAATCTTGAAAGCTTCATGTTTTTTCTTCTTCATATGATCAGTTTTATTTATTGGCTTGACCCAGAAACAAAGTGTATTTTAACAGAAATACAGCAATCCCTCGACTATCATGCATGTTACATTCCCAAACCCCTTGTGATAGGTGAAAATCCGTTAATTAGAAACACTATTGTACTGTATATATTTTTAATTTTTATAATTTGTATATATTTGCATTATTTACAATTGACAGATATTTGTCCTCATCTTGTTTGTTGTTAACACAACGTTTCGGCTGATATACCCTCCAGCCTTCTTCGGGTGTCTTAGGGAAATTTCGAACCTGAGTTCTCATTCCTAAGGTATTTTTCGATATTATTATTATTGTTGTTGTTTGGGTTTCTGCCTGGAATCGAACTCTGAATCTTGGGGTTAGTAGCCCATGCTCTTAACCACTATGCCATATGCCCGTGTGTTAACAACAAACAAGATGAGGAGAAATATCCATCACTTATAAATAATGTACATAATTCCTCATCTCCTAAATATAGAACTGTATAAATTTATTTTATTATAAATGTTTTGTTTTCCATACAGTATGTGCAATTCTTTGTTTACTCATCTATGGTACGCTACGTATTTTCTTTTAATATATTTTAATTAATGTATCATACAGTGCAGTAGTGTACTGTACTTTTATTTATTAATTTTTTTAACATGGAAATATTGATTTTATCACAGAAATAATTAAAATCTAACTATACCTATCGGCTGCAGAAACCCACAATATACTGAGGAGTCTGTGATATAAATTTACATATATTAACCAGAAAAATTGACAATGTACTGAGGATGTGACAGGTGAACCACGATATGGCGAGTGATTCCTATACAGTTAAATTGTAGCCATATTTCTATTAAACTACACTGTTATTGAATTTAGTATTTTACTTAACCCATTACCTACCAGTGATCTCATATGAGATCACTTAAAATTTACAAATTTCGTAATATTATCTGTCAATATTTACACATATCTAACCTTTTTGCTATATCTACTAGGTATATTTCTCTGATATTCAAATGAGGTTTGCTAATTTCTCACCCATTATCTTCGCTTATTTCTATTTAAAATGTTATTTTGATCATACCAGCGTGTTTCTCAGGCTGTTTTATGCTAGAAATCAAAGTTTCATAAAAAAAAATTCCAGTTAATAGAATTATGGGAGGTAATGGGTTAATTTCTGAGAGTGGTCGGGTTCATTTTTAGTATTCTCGTTCGTGAGAGCAGTCAAGTTTATTTCAGATATTCCCATTTTAAAAATCATCTCCAGCGAATCATTGAGGATGTTGGTATTGCTTTGGCGGAGGTTTGTGGTAGGTGGAAGAGTCCTGATCTGATCAGTTTGAACACAAGAGGTAAAACGTTTGGACCTGATATGACCGGCTTGAACACTGAGGGGCGTAACCAGGTTAAAAGTTCAGCTAGACTATTGCCCCATCTTGATGAGGTCGGCATATATATATATATATATGTATATGTAATATAATATATATAATGTATATATATTATATATATATAATATAAAGGTTATGAAGGGTATTGGAGTCAACCAAACCCTAAAGATATGTATATATAAAATATATATATATATAATATATGTATGTATATAATATATATGTATATAATATATATATATATATTATATAATATATATATATTATATAGTATATATATGATATATATAATGATGGCAGTCGAATTGGAAAAAACAGCTGTTTTGAACAGATAAGCGAAATCCAACAGGAATAAAAATGTAATAAAAATTATAAACAAAATTATTTAAATAAAACACTTTTAACACACATTAAACATGATAAAATAAATAAAAGTGAGTTTTTTAACAAAATTATCCAATTTAACTGAAATAGTTATTTCTGGGACACATGATTTTTATATTAGAAATTGTGGTTTTCTCGAGCTATTGTTAATTACTTATAAATATATTATAGATTTAAATTCATAATTTTTATACCAGTTTCTGTGGTTGTCAAAGATTTATCAAGAAAGCAAACACCCTGGTTGGAGTTCAAATCAAGCCAGCAAATATCAAGTTTTTTTTGTTTTTTTTTAATCTTTCATCCCAATAAAAATTTTAAAAAACAGGTGCAGGAGTGGCTGTGTGGTAAGTAGCTTGCTTGCCAACCACATGGTTCCGGATTCAATCCCACTGCGTGGCACCTTGAGCAAGTGTCTTCTACTATAACCTCGGTCTGATGAAAGCCTTGTGAGTGGATTTGGTAGACAGAAACTGAAAGAAGCCCGTCACGTATATATATAAATATATAGTTTTAGGGAAAAGAAACAACTTTCATGAACTCATCAATGAAAATCCACTATCAGATATAGAAAAATTAATAATTAAAAGCACAATAAATGAGTATAATATAATACAAAGTAAAAGATAATAATAGTATATTTAGTATATATATTTATATATAATATATATATATAGTAATGTATATATATATAATATAAAGGTTATGAAGGGTATTGGAGTCAACCAAACTTAGATATGTGTATATATATATATAATATAATATATATATATATATATAATATAGTATATATATATATATATATATATGTAGGCGCAGGAGTGGCTGTGTGGTAAGTAGCTTGCTTCCCAACTTCATGGTTCCAGGTTCAGTCCCACTGCATGGCATCTTGGACAAGTGTCTTCTACTATAACCTCGGGCCAACCAAAGCCTTGTGAGTGCATTTTGTAGAGGGAAACTGAAAGAAGCTTGTCGTATATATATATATATTTGTGTGTCTGTAATTGTCTCCCTAGCATTGCTTGACAACCGATGCTTGTGTGTTTATGTCCACGTCACTTAGCGGTTCGGCAAAAGTAACCGATAGAATAAGTACTAGGCTTACAAAGAATGTCTCTGGGTCGATTTGCTCGACGAAAGGCGGGGCTCCAGCATGGCCGCAGTCAAATGACTGAAACAAGTAAAAGAGTATATATATATATATATATATTATATATTATATTTATATGTATGTATATATTTACATTTATATATATGTATATATATATGCATGTATGTATATCTCTGTCTATCTATCTATCTATATATATATATATAGATCTATTAGGTTTAGTAAAGAACTAGCGATAGATCGAAATAGAGTAGAGGGAGACTTAGTTAAGAAACTAGAAGAGGCACTTACAACTGGCAGCGCAACCAACGTTTTGGCTGCGAGGATGGCCCTCGACCAACACCTCAACGCCAAACACGAAGGTTGCGTCGTCAGAGCTAAAATGCATGCCTTAAGGAACGAAGTGATCGAAGCTGCGCTAGAAGCCCGGGTGGCGGAGGCGCAACGCGGTAACAGAGCCACCATTCGGTCTCTAATCGATGAACAGGGATGTAGTTTGCTCGACTGTTCGGTGGGTCGGAACGCAGGATGGACTTCACTGCCTACCTGACCGGCCTGCTGCGGCTCTCGGCGGGAGAGGCAGAGTGTTGTGAGGGTCCCATCACAGCTGCTGAAGTAAGGGATGCTATGGCGGGCTGCGCGAGGGATAAGTCGCCTGGATTGGATGGTCTACCTTACGAGCTGTATTGTCAAATGCCAGACTTGTTTGGCAACCTCTTGGCATCAGTCTACTGCAACTGGCAACAAAACGGGAGAATTCCCGGTTTCGTGAGCCGAGGTGCAGTGACATTGCTGAAGAAAGACCCAAACAAGGGGAATTTTATAGATAATTTCAGGCCCATCACTCTGCTCAATGCAGATTTGAAAATTTTGGCCAAAGTAATAGCCGAGAGGTTGGCGCTTGTCATCGATAAACTGGTCGACAGGGCGCAAACATGTGCTGTGCCGGGCAGAAGTATCCATGACAACCTCCACCTCATGTGCTACATCATGGACAGGGTAGTTAAGTATCCTGGCATGGGTGGGGCGCTGATCAATTTAGATCAATCTAAAGCCTTCGATAGGGTCGACCATCGATACCTGGCGGCCGTCCTCAGGGCAGCTGGCTTTGGTCCCGTCTTCCGCGGTTGGATCGCTGCCTTGTATAGCGGCATCCGATCGGTAATTCTGGTAAACGGTCACCTGTCAAAACCGTTCAACATCACGCGTTCGGTCCGTCAGGGATGTCCCCTGTCGGCGCTTCTGTATGTATTGACGCTCGAACCACTACTGCGGAAGCTGGCGACACTGAGGGGTATCCCACGAGAGCTGAGTTGCGGGACGAGCGTGTCTGCATATGCGGACGATGTCACCGTCATAGTGTCGAGCGAAAAGCACGTCGAGATGCTAGGCGAGACACTTAAAGAATACGAAACGGTGACAGGAGCAAAAATTAACCCGGAAAAGTCAGTGGGTTTGTTACTCGGCACCTGGAGAAGCAAGCCCATACCGTCCAACAGTGACTCTGTAGTGGGACGCTGGACGGACGGACCGGTTAAACTGCTTGGGGTCTGGTTCAGTCCAGACCTCCAAATGGATAAGAACTGGGATGAGATCACCAGTAGAGTGATCAAACTCAGCCAAACATGGGCTGAGAGAAAGTTATCTCTAAAAGGCCGGGCGGAGGTGGCTAATGTGTATATCGCATCAGTCATCGATTACCGCCTGACCGTCGTGCCTTGTCCCGATGCCACAATCACGAAACTAGAACACATACTTTTCCGCTTTCTGTGGAAGGGTGGCGTTCCGATGGTGAGGCGATCCATTTGCTGTCAACAACCGTTACGTGGAGGACTGGGGATGCCGTGGTTAATGATGCGCTGAGACTGCGGCATCTCTGGAACTTCATTGACAACGGTGAACAGGTGTGGGCGCCGTTTGTGAGGCACACCTTCCTGCAGCTCGTCTCACTCACCGAACTGCAAACATGGATCAGGAAGAGACCGAAACTGGGCGATTGGCACCGCGAGTGTCGCCAAATTCTACAACAGCTCTGCCGTCCGGGATCAAACTTGTGCAACTTCCAAACGACCAATGCGTTCTATAGAGGCCTAGTGGAGGGGAGGTCTGACGACATTCTCGGGGCAAACCTGGGTGTCGACGAGAAATTCCTAACCCGCCTTTTCAAGACGACGTTCGGGCCTGGGCCTATGGATAATTTCCAGAGATCCCTGGCTTGTCAATGCTATCGAGACGCACTACCAGTTCGAGAGAAGATCTACAGACACGGTTCGAAAACCACCGGACCGACCTGCCCGAGATGCGGTCAGAGCGACGAAACCGTTCTGCACGCACTCGTGCAGTATCCAGATATTTCAGAGCTGTGGACCTTCGTCGAACGGCTGTTGTCGCGTGTGGGCGAGCCCACTTAGCAGCCGAGTCTATCGTGAATATTGTTCCGCCACCTTCCTTTAAACGGGAAGAAAAAAGGGTTTTTGTAACACTGATAGCTATGGCAAAAGAATGCGTGTGGTGGACGCGTTTGAAAGGTCTACAAACAAACACTTTCCTCTCTGGTCAGTCCCTCGTCAACTTTTTCAAGTACCACTTGAAAGGGAGGATGAGGATAGAGAGGAAAGTGTTGTCGAATGAAAGTTTCAATAAAAAATGGGTAAATGTGGCAAGAATGGTAAGAATGAAAGACGACACCATTTTAAGCATAGACTTGTAACAAAAAGAGACAAAAAGAGAGAAGGTACTTACTTTCATGTACCTTTAAAAAAAAAAAGCCTGAAGTGACCGTGGTCTTTTCCGTAGGCTTTTCTCTCCACGGATAAACCTAATCTGTTCCCCGTTTTTTACATCGACTGTGATACACGATCCCTATTGATCGCCCCCCCCCTCCACGTTTTTTTTTCTTCTTCCCGCGATCCCTTTTGATCGAAATTATCCCCCCCCCACCCCAGAAAAGCTCTACTTTGTAATTTGTCCATTTTCTGTATTTAGCCCTGTGTGGCTATAATAAAAAGATATCTATCTATCTATCTATCTATCTATCTATATATATATATATATATATATATATATATATACTTCCGGTTTCGTAGTGTTAAGACGTGTTTTTCCCTGTCTCTCGAAGCAACCAACAGGTATCTTTCCATATCGAAGATAAATATTCGCTGAAACCGACACAAAACTCGGTACCTGTTTGTTTAACGACGGTCCTGCATTATAACCGTTCAAAAAGAAAGTAAATAGTATATATACAACGCACATTAATGTGAGTGAACCAAAGCGAACAACCATCTTCGAAGAAACCACGCACGTGGTGAGAGGTTATAAAGATAGAAATCTGAGCTAAGTTTTATTCTTTATTTCTAAGTTTTATTCAATATTCTATTCTCTTTCCAAAAACAATTTACGACAAAATAATTTATTTCACTTGTTTGTTAACATACTGTAATATTTGTCTCACAGAATAGTTTTGTTTTTGTTTATTTACGATAAAATCGTTCTTAGTTTATTTAAAGTATTAAAAGTTTTCACTCAATTTCCCTTATAGTCACCTCGTTTTAACACTCTTAATCAAAATCTCTATTCTACTCTTATCCCATCTTCTCTCCCTCACTTTTTCTCTCTTTCTCTCTCTGTTTCTCACCCTCTCTCTCTGTTCTCCATGATATATATATTTCTCGTTTTTCATTTTTCATTTTGTCTTGTTTGTTTCTCTCTCTCGAGTTATCTTCTCTCCCTCATATATACATACATACATATATATATATATATACACATATATATATATATATGTATGTATATATATATATGTATATATTTTCATTTTCATTTTGTCTTGCCTCGTTTTGTTTGTTTCTCTCTTGAGTTATCTTCTCTCTCTCTCTTGAGTTATCTTCTCTCTCTCTCTCTCTCTCTCTCTCTCTCACATACATCTCTATTCCTATCACATCCTCTCTCTCTCTCTCTCTATCTATCTATCTCGTACTCTGTACGCACTCTCTACTCGCTCTACTTCGTATTCTCCCTTCTCCCTCCCCTCTTTATACTCTTCTTTCTTTCTAGTACTATTTCTATATTCTTTAAGATAACCTCTCTCTCTCAAATATCGTGCACCATGGATACCAGAGGACGAGACTTTGTACAGCGCCAAGTTGAGGCCAACAAGAAGATGAAGATGCGCCGAAACTGGCAGCTGGAAGAAGTTTGTCTTCTTGTACACGCATGGAACCTGGCCAAAAGATCACCAGCAAATGATCTAATAGCCGAAAGCCTGGATAGGTACAATTTCCACAGGTCAATGGCTCAAATTGATCGAAAGAAACTGGAGCTCATTCGCTCCTACGAGCTCGTGAAACCGCACCTTGACCTCCTAGAAGGCATTATGAGAGACACGGACACAAAAATGGACAGTGAAGACCCTGCACACTGTGCTCAGGCTCAGGAGGACCAAACGGATCACCAAGACAAGGCAGATGCCACCAGTGCTGTAGCCACTGATGAGGGATGCAATGACCATGGTGAATACAGTCAACGCTGCACCACAAACGACAAAGACAGGAGAACAGACAAGAAGATAGTAAACACAAACAGGCTTCAAGCCCAAACACGTCACACAGAGAAAAAGAAAAAGAAACAGATCTGTAAATTCTACCTAAATGGTACCTGCTGGCACGGGGAAAAGGGACGAAACTGCAAATTTGCCCATCCCAAACACCACCAGCTAAACAAGGTAGATAACCACTTACAACAAAATAAGCGGGAGCGCAGAAAAGGGAGACCAGAAAGCTTAAATCTACGTACACATAATCCACCGAATACCAACAGGACTCACAAAGAGAGAAGTCCGTATATTCCTTCTGCTCCCAAAAAAAGGCTATATGCAGAGGCTGTACGAACTGCAGTAGCTGAGCAGCAAGCTTTTTTAAGCGTGGCCCAGAAAATGGTACAACAGTTAACGTGGATGCAGAGGGTACAGAGTCAACGCCACACGAACCATTGTCCAAGACCACCACAGATGATGGATCAGAGATGGCCACCGCTAACACCAGGAACCCCTGCACAGATATCACACCCATATTCCTACTGAATATCCGGGGCCTATTACGAACAGGTGGCAAAGACAAGTTCCTATACTTGAAAGACCTAGTAACATGCAATCAAGCAATATGCATGGTGCTTACCGAAACGCATCTAACACCTAATATAGCAGATGCGGAGATAAATATACCAGAGTATGCCGTACTCCGAACAGACAGAAGGGATAGAAGTCATGGGGGAGTTGCAATGTACATCCGAGAAGATGTCACACCCCTACTACTACTATCACACTCAAACTCTGTATGTGATACTTTAATAGTACACATAAAACAAATTGATGTAGTTGTATGCTCAACATACCGTCTACCAAATACCGCAAAGCAGGAAGGTAAATTTGAGGACAGCCTCAGACGCATAGAAGAGGTCCTGACAAATCTGGACCAACACATCAATATACTTTTCCTAGGCGACTTTAACCTCCCAAATGTTAAATGGCCTGAAGGTCACATCCTCTCTGGGATGTCACTGCATGAACAAAGCCAGGCAAAATCATTGCTAGAACTATCCAGCATGCTGTTCATGGAACAAGTGATACTCCAACCAACCAGGGTAAGCAATATTTTAGATCTCTGCTTCACAAGCAATGTGAGCCTAATCCATAATGTGAAAATAACGCCCACATCTCTCTCAGATCATAACATTATAGAATTAACTATGTATGGTCCTAGACAACCCACTGACACCCACCCCACCAGGAGGACTCAAGCAATATCCAACCTGAATTTCCACAGGGCGGACTGGAAGTCAATTCGCAGAGAGATTCAAAATCAAAACTGGCATGACAGCCTTTCTATACAAGACAATGACCTCAAACTAAGTCATTTTATGTCAACCATACAAGACATATGCACCAAATACGTGCCATATAGAAAGACCAGCAAACATGCCAATAGAATTCCTAGAGACAGGAAAATCCTTATGAGACACAGAACAAAGGTCTCAAACCAGTTAAATAGAGAACTGGAGGATAGGAAAAGGGCTAAATTAAAACTAACACTATTAGAAATAGAAAACAAAATTAAATTCTTCCATGAAAAGGAGAGAGCAGAGAAGGAGAAGAGAGCAGTAGAAAGCATAAAAACAAACCCCAAGGCTTTCTATAGATTTGCAAAGGAGACTGCTACGGTACAATATAAGATAGGACCCCTATTCCTGCCTAATGGCTCACTGACTGCAGATCCCACATGGATAAGTGAAGTGCTCAGTACACAATTCAAGAGTGTCTTCACTTCTCCTCTGAGTCACATGCAGATAAAGAACCCAGCTGATTTCTTTGACAATAGCACTCAGCAGAAAAAGACTGCATCCATTACCTACATCGACATTGAAGAGGAAGATGTGATAGCTGCCATCCGTACAAGGGATCAAAAAGTCATGTTGACTCTGTGGAAGACATTTGTTCTGAGCCGCCTAGACTATTGCTCTCACTTGTGGTCACCACACAGTGTTAAGCGGACAGCAGAACTCGAGGCAA
>NC_142956.1:17560910-17570910 GCF_046866305.1 Octopus bimaculoides
TGTGCGCACACGCGCTTGTGTGTGTGTGTACATCCATCAAATGTTCCTGAATGAAAGAGAAAAGATGGCTGTGACATCATTCAAAGGACAGCCATTAACGAGGTAAGCAAACAATCAGCGATGCATAATTGAATATGCTACCTTACTTTCAGTTGAGATTTGTATTCCAAATGACACAATCGACTCTCTGAGCTGACTGTTTCCTAATCAATATTGATTTGCTTTTAATTTCTCGCCTTTTGTATTTTGTTGCCATAGTTAGTCATAATTTTTAGTCCATTTGTTTTTTCTGTGCTTGGAGACAAGGATAATGTCTTTCTGCCTTTCCCCTGACCATCTTCAGAGATGTTGACTTCAGTTGCTCTACGCATGCCATCACCATCATCATCATACACAACCAATTTCATTCAAATTTTACACATGCTTTACTTAGGGTCCATGTGTCATAGGCCCAAAAACATTTTTTACTTCTTGCCTAGTGTGAGTCCACAACAATATCATATCCCCCCACCCGACTATTTCAGTATTACGTGCCAAAAGTGAAACAATAACATCTTTCTATTGTAATGTCAGATATTTTCACTTTAATACTGAAACTATTATCTCATGCGGGTGTTAACATGAAAATTTACCAATATAAATACCAGTTGCATACTAGGGTCGATCTAATCGACTGGCCTTCTCCCTAAAAATTTCGGGCCTTGTACTTTGAGTTGAAAAAAATATTTGTAAACAACGAGTTATGTCTCCTGTTATTTTATTTCATGCAAATACATTTTATTTATATGTAATTTTTAGCACATTTTACAACTAACAGTGTTTATGTAATACATAAAGCGCGACGGGCGGCAAACATTCGATATAAGTACCATTTATGTCAAAATAAACCACGCGCGTTTGTTTGTTTCTGAACAAGATCTTCGCTTTCCGTAAAACAAATTTTGGTGGAGATGGAGTATATGTAATCTGGGTATACCCCCACTTTTAAATTTTGTTTTTTTTACGGAATCCTATGTTTCAGACCATGGAGAATCCGATTCTGGAAAAAAATTTTCAAAAATCTCAATTTCAAAATTTCGATCCCCCCCACCCCGGTTTTTATATAGATCCACAGGGTAAACCTAATCCTAACCGTAACCCTGACCCTAACCCTAACCCTAACACTAGTTTTGTGAGATTTGGCTGTTATTTCTAGCATGTAAATAGCCTGCTTGGTGGTGGGGGGGGGGGGGGGTAATTGAAATTTTTCAAAAATTTTTTTTTCAGAATCGGAATCTCCATAGAGATTTAATTTAATTTTTTTTTTCTACACAAACCCCTGTTTTCGACTACGGAATCTGCAAAAAAAAAAAATCAGCAAAAATCGGCATTATATATACATACACATACATACATACAAAGATATATATATATATATATATATATATATATATATATATATATATGTACATCTATGTATCTGTATATATATAGATAGATAGATATATAGAGATATATGCATCTATGTATGTTTACATACATATAAATATATATATATATTAAACAGAAATGGGCGGAAAATTATAAAGTTTTATTGAAAATAATTTTGTTCATTTTTTTACGATTCAACAGACTTGTATTTAGCAGGTGTGTGTATACTAGAGAGGGTGGATCGGGACAAAAAGCTCCTTGGGTGAAGATTCTGACATTTTTTTCTGTAGGTTTTTTTTTTTAGTCCAATTCTTCACGAAAGTTAATACAGGGAAATCACAAAAGGTTATATAAGAATTAAATGAAAATAGAATTTTAAAAGAAAAAAAAAACAGTGGCATAACTACAGAAATTCAATGAAATTTTCTATGCATATATTATTTATTATGTAGATTCCGAATATAAAAAAATTTTCAATGAAAGTGTTTTGGAGTGGGGGTGGGGGACAATTTTCGGAAATTCCAACAGAGTCCACTTAAATTCTTCTTAACTTCCAGGAAAATTAATATTTTTTGGTGAAATTTTCTACAAATATACCTTGATGTATGTACATTTCGAGCATGTAGGAATTTTGAAGGAAACAACTGCAGGTTATTTTTGAGAAGTGTTCCCCACTCGGTGGTGTTTCGGAGCAAGTCGTCCATAATTGTTTCATTTTTCTCTATTATGTGCGTATGTGCATCCGTAGATTTCTAATGAAGTAATAAGCAGAAAAGAGAAGCAGTCATAAGAAAAATTTCGTTAAAAATAACATGCGCACGATTTTTTTTTCTCAATAGAAGTAAATTCCAAAGTAAACGTTTCTAGTAGAGAAGTAGAAGAGAACAGAAGCAACGTATTACTTCATTACAAATCTACGGATGCACATAATAGAGAAAAATGAAACAATTATGGACGGGGTGGTGGTACAACTCTGTAGTTATGCCAAAACAGTTGATGAAACAATGGAAAATTTGGTAGAAAATGTATAAAGTCAAAAGAAACAGGAATTGCAGGTTTTTTTTTGGTTTTTTTGTTTTTTGTTCTATAGAAGTCGATCAGTAAAGCATTCGTCCTCAGCAAAGAAACGACAGAGATACTTTTTTTCTTTTTTTAATATTTTTTTTTTGAACATTTTTATCTTAAACACTAACAAGAAATACTGGTCTTTCTTCAGACAGGATCCCGAGATTAACTGCATTAACCACTCACATAACTTTCAAAAATAAAATTATTGAGGTGAGCTTGTTCCAAAAAGTCAAGTTATTGATCTTATCAAAGCGTTTTCCGGACCTGTCCACGGACACTTATAGTCTTCCCTTCTGTTGTTGTAGAGAACTTAGAATTTCCTTCTAAGTATTCCTGCGAGACACCCACTTCAATTTCGGAGCAATAACCTCTTTCTTCTACTTGTTTAAACACCCACAGTCTCCTGTTATCGAGAGAATAATAATTCCCATTGTGTAAAACGACAGTTATCTTTTGAATACTACTGATCTTCGTGTCACCTGCCACAATAGAATCTACAAGATCACCAATATAGGGATGGTGGCAGCAGTAACGATTCTGGAAGCGGCCTCGAATCTTATGTTGTGTATAACGAATTTCAGACGGTTTTAGCAACATAATTTTTTTTTTTTTTATTCAATCTCTGAACGAGTTATTCAGCAGTTTGAGTGGTAACAGCTCTTGGGTTTCGATCTCTGTCGCAATCCAACAGACGGTAATGGAACTCACTTTGACGATAATAAAGACAAGAAGAAGAAAAATAAACTGTTTGTTTTTGGTTATTCGGTTGTTTAGTGTCAAGTTTGAACTGTGTTCAAACTCAAAAGAAGGAATGTCTCTCGTCGGTGGGCAGGTTGAATAAAAAGCTTCAAATAAACCGTGGAAACAACAACGGCAGACAGAAACTAAAATGAAGTGTTAATGGAAAAATGAAAGTACAATCAGTTCTATGAAACGGATATATACGCAACTGTTGTATGCGTGTGTGCACATAGAAACACTAGTCACTTCTCAGAAATTTAGTTTCACTTTCATTTTGAAACTAGTTAGTCATGTTTCTGGGAAAAGAGGAGGGCAGTAATAATAATTTCAAACTTTTTGGCACAAGGCCAGCAAATTCGGGGGGATGGGGGTAAGCCGATTAGATCGACCCAGTGTTTCACTGGTATTTGTCCCATCGACTCGAGAAGGATAAAAGGCAAAGTCGACCTCGGCGGAATTTGAACTCAGAATGTAGCGACGGGCAGAATACTGCTAAGCATTTCGCCCGGTGTGTTAACGATTCTGCCAGCTCGCTGCAATAATAATAATAATAATAATGATAATGATAATGATAATAATAATAATAATACCCAAAGAGAGCGAATAATGCAGATATTGACAAAGCCCTTACCCACCAATGGTTAATGGCCTCTGGCTTGAAATCAGAAACAGAGGGGTTTATCATAGCAGCCCAAGATCAATGCCTACCTACAAAGAACTACCAGGCCAACATATTAAAGAACGGCAGCTCCCCATTATGTTGTATATGCCAACAACAGAATGAAACCATCGACTATGTTGTCTCCATGTGCAGTCTGCTTGCGCCTACAGAGTATCTCAACAGGCATGATAGAGCTGCACAATATATTCACTGGGTAATATGCAAAAACCTGGACTTGCCCCATGATAAAAACTGGTGGGAACACAAACCACCCCCAGTACTTGAAAATGATCACATTTCACTCCTCTGGAACTTCACCATTCAAACTGACAGAAAGATAGACGCAAATAGGCCAGACATCATACTGAAAGACTTCAGACAAAAATCATGCCTCCTCATTGATATGACTGTCCCAATCGATATAAACGTATCTGTCAAGACCTACCAAAAACTGAGCAAATATAAAGATCTTGAAATAGAAATTAGCAAAATGTGGAATCTGAAGACGAAAACAATACCTACTGTCATAGGTGCCCTGGGAATGACAGCGAAACGGGCTGATTACTACCTAGATCAGATTCCAGGAAACCCCAAAATGGCTGAAGTTCAAAAGATAGTGCTCATGGGAACTGCCCATATCCTACGTAAAATACTGTCTATGTGATCTCAAATTTTAAAGCAAACACATAATTTTCTTATGGTTTCTTAAACATTCACTTGAACAAAACTGTACAAATTCAAATATATGGTACCCTAGGCATAACACCTACATGAACTTCTAACTTGTTGTCTCTTGAGGTCTCTGGGTGAGACTTGGATCCAACTTGTACAAATGCAAAACAAAAGTCAAACATAAAATAATAATAATAATAATTCTTTTATTGGCCACAAGGGCTCTACTATAGGAACAAGGCCTGAAATTTGTGGGGAAGAGTCCCTGTCGATTAGATCGACCTCAGTACGCAACTGGTACTTAATTTATCGACTTCCGAAAGAATGAAGGGCAAAGCCGACCTCGGCCGAATTTGAACTCAGAACGTAAAGAAATACCGCTAAGCAATTCGCCCAGTGTGCTAACAATTCTACCAGCTTGCCGCCTTAATAATAATAATAATAACTAGCAGAAATACCCGGCGTTGCCCGGGTTAAAGAGAATACTGAAATCTAAAAACGCCGTCTAGACTACGCATCATCTTTATATATAGAGATGTATATACACACACGCACCCAAACACACATATATATGTATATCAATATAAATATATGAAAGTCAATGAAGTTTCGTAAAAGAAGGTGATCATGTACATACTTTCTTGCTGTTGTGATTATAACACCTCATTGTAAACTATGTTCCTTGTTTTCTCTTGTGGGGCATATACAAATAGGTTTTTTGTTGCTGCCCACTCTTGAGCAGCCAACATACAGTTGTCCATGTGAGAAGCAGGGCTCTTCCAAGAGAAGACCAGCTACAGACAGTGTTTGACCCTGATATTTGTTTATGGACATGGCAAAAGTCACACGAAGGGGGAATTGTAGTCTTCTGAATGTAAAAGGAATGTCTGCTCCTGATGGAGTAAGAGGAATTCTTGGAATAAAGACGTCATCCCCTTTTGCACATCCAGAAAGAATGGTAGCCTCGATAACGTGTGACATCATTTTCTAAATAATGCTCATCTGTTATGTTCGGGTTAAAATTTCATCAACATCAAAAATATATGAATTTTCATGGGAGTTATGGCCGTTATGCAAAGAATATAATTTCCAAATTTCATAAAGATCCATTCAGTACTTTTGACGTAGTTTTGGATAAGAAAACAAATGACTGTGTGTGTTTGTGTGCATGTGTATGTGTGTGTGATGGGTGTATATATGTATAGATATCTGTATGCATGTATATATGTATATATGTGTACATATTACATGTACATCTATATATATATATATACATCTACACATATGTATACATATACATGTATGTATAGATCTATATATATACATATACGTGTACATCTATATGTATACATATACCTCTCTCTCTCTCTCTCTCTCTCTCTTTCTCTCTCTCTTTCTCTCTCTCTCTCTCTCTCTCTCTCTCTGAAAGTATCTGTCATTACAGTATCGAAATGGTGTACATATACATCTATATGTATACATATACATCTCTCTCTCTCTTTCTCTCTCTGTGAAAGTATCTGTCACTACAGTATCGAAATGTGATTGTTTCAGTTAGTGGAATAGTTTCATTTTTAAAGGGAAAGTATTTGACATGAGTGTTTTTGTTTCACTTTTGACACGTAATACTTAAATAGTGGAGGAGATATTATGTTGCCGTGTGCTCGAACTCTGCAAGAAGTTAATAATTTTTTCTTGACTAAAACACAACTGGAACCCTAAGTAAGGCATGTGTAAAATTTGAATGAAATTGGTTGCGTAGTTCTCGAGTTTTAGGGATTCAGACAGACAGACAGACAGACAGACACACATTCTCATTTTTATATATATATATAGATAATAATAATAATAATAATAATAATAATAATAATAATAATAATAATAATAATAATTATTATTATTATTATTATTATTTACTCTTTTACTTGTTTCAGTCATTTGACTGCGGCCATGCTGGAGCACCACTTTTAGTCGAGCAAATCGACCCCAGGACTTATTCTTTGGAAGCCTAGTACTTATTCTATCGGGACTCTTTTGCCGGTGGTGGAGCGGGGGTGGGACAAACAATAGATTCCGTTGGCGGTCTGTTATCTCTGTTCTAGTTTTTGGTGACCGAGAAGAGGTTAGAAGGGGTCAAGGGTCAAGTGGCAAAGACATTATTCTGCTTAGCGAAGGCGTCGGGGAAATGTAATTACTGTCACTCACAGGAAAACTATTATTTTACCATGAGAAAAGTACTGTTGAAATGATAGGTGAAATTTGGCTATCGAGGATCGAATCCACGCCATGCCTGCATGAAGCCACTACACACACACACATGACAAGCTTGTTTCGGATCTTTCTGATTTGGCGGGTGCCACTTTTTTTATTTATGTTTTATTTAGTGTGTTTTCTACCGAAACACTCTCAAACTTCGTATACTTGTATATTCTGTGTTATAGAACAGATATAAATTTTTGTATTCGAAGTTATTTCATGTAAAAAAAATTGTCGTATTTCGGTAATTTCAACCAATCACTGACGTCTATTGAGGTGAAAACAATTACTGCTATGGATTGTCAACAAAGCGTTGTGCGGTGTAACGGGATCTTTTCCCTTGAATAAAATTACTGCCGTTGTTTGTCAACAACAACTATTGGCGGTACTGTTATTTATGACATCGTTCGTGCGTTTGTACTGGTTTTAGCTTTAAGGTTTTAGGGTTAGGGTTCGGGTTTTAGAGTTAGGGCTTGGGTTTTAGGGTTAGGGCTAGGGTTAGGGTTATGAGTATTTTTACCCTACCCAAAAAAACCAATCTACATCTCTTCTCTTCCTCACATTTCCTCCTTCATACACCGTCCTCACGGCCTTGTTCCTCTGTATCATTGCTATCCGGTAGATCCCTGACTCTATACATACCCAGGTTTTCACCACTCACTCCCCGCCTCTTTAATCACACTTCCTTCACAATATCCTGCTACTTATATTATGGCGTTCAAACCTCAAGGATATGCCCTAGCACATGCCACCATCTACTCTCTCTCTCTCTCTCTCTCTCTATCTCTGGCCAGGTAACCTTGTACTTCTACAGCAAGACACCTGTTTCTCTCTCACTATAACCTTTCATCATCCAACACAAGATCACCTCCTCCAGGGCCCCCTCCCTCTTGAAAGTTTTTTTGTCTTGTGAGTATTTGGTGACCCTGTCAGAGCAGGTGCCACTTAATAACACCCAGTCCACACTATAAAGTGGTTGGTGTTAGGAAGGGCATCCAGCTGTAAAAACCTTGCCAAAACTGACCTCGCCTGTGCTTGTGCCACATAAAAAAGCACTAAATCCATTCTGCTGAGTGGTTGGTGTTAGGAAAGGCATCAAGCTGTAAAAATCCTGCCAAAACAGTTACAGAAGTCTGGTGCAGGCTTCTTCCTGCCGACTCTTGTGAAACTCTCCTGCCCATGCTAGCATGGAAGGCGAACATTAAACGATGATGATGATGGGTATTACACACACACACACATATATACACACTCACACACACACATACACAATAGGAAGAGGGAATCAAACAGAGTCTACAGTAACCTCTCCACCTGTTGTGTTGTTATCAAGAAAAACAGTGAATGAGACAAGGCTTTAACATCGTTGTTATTCTGAAAACCCAGGAATAGCAACAGTGGAGCATTTACAATAATTAACAAAATAGGAGAAATGAGAGCAGAAGTGTTTATTCCATTTGTTGATAGCTGTTTCGTAAACTGTATGCAGTTACGTCAGTGACAGTAAACCATCCAACACACATATAAGTATACACATAGATGCATATAAAGAAATATATTTGTGCTGTAACATATTGAACAAGTTATTCATCAGAACGAGTAAACATCAAAACAAGTAAACATTGAACAGGCTTATTGTCTAGAGATATGAGGACAATTGTGGACAAGTGTCTCCGTATGTTTCTGCCTCAGTAACTGTCAACCTTTCTTTGCCTTATTGGTATCTCATCTTTCAAGAATTCTTGATTCTCAACGTTATCTCCCCTTCACAGATGGAGCAAGTTTATAATTGCCATTTGACAAGTAGGATACGTTGCATAGACCCTGAGGGTCCATCCGTATAAGGTTTTTTGGGGTCCACACAACAAAATAGTGAATTGGGGATCTATAATAGTATTTTAAGGTCCCCTGAAAAAAATTTTTACTTTTGATGTATGTATTGGTATATATTGCAAGAAACAGCTGGGTTTCTTTCTCTAACATTTTATAGAGTTCAACCTACAAAAGCTAATGTGTGAAAAACAAAATAGGGATTTTGAAAGGAGCAACTGTAAGACTAATTTGTAAACAATGAATGGCTATGGGGGTTCACCATAATAAAATAGTAGTCAAAGAGGGTCCACACATGAAAAATAGTAAATTGGGGATCTATGGTCGTATGTTAAGGGTCCATGAAAAACATTTTAGTTTAGATGTATTGCAAAAAACAGCTGGGTTCCTTTCTCTGACATTTTACAGAGTTCAACATACAAAAGCTAATGTGTGAAAAACAAAATAGGAATTTTGAAAGAAGTTTCTATAAAATTAGTTTTTTAACATTGAATGGCTATGGGGGTCCACCAGAATAAACTAGTAATCAAAAGGAGTCCACACAATGTTTTTTTTTTTGTATAAATCTATGTTCCTTGCTTGCTAGAGATAAGGACATACAATTGTCATGCTGATGATGTCTACTGAGGCAGAAACACATGTCCAATACTGTCCCCTTGTCCCCAGACAATAACCCTGTCTTTTTCCTCAGTGGCATGTCAACTTTGGAGAGTTCTCCACTCTCAAGATTATCTTCCTTTATCAAGAGGCGTTTGTCTTAATTACCATTCAGTAATTATGACATATCCTTTAGAGGTAGAGAAAATTTTGATGAACCAAGAAATTATATTGTATGGTGTTTGATATACCTGTATTTGCCTATGTTATTTATGCATTCAAACCCCAGAAAACTGTATACCCCCTGTATGCTGACATAGTAGCATTATCTTCTATATGCTTTGCATGTGTTGAAACCCCAGGATATCCTTTATAATACTCTGTAACAAAATTTCTATTTATTTATGTCTTTGGTCAGTAAGCGTTATTTCCTACTTGCTTCTATCTAGAAATCAAAGGAAAGGACTACCATCCCCTTCAAAGTTTGCTTTTGACAACTGAACATCAGTGTTTTCAAACTGACTGTTTTACTGAATTGCTGAAGCAGAAATATCATCATCATCATCGTTTAACGTCCGCCTTCCATGCTAGCATGAGTTGGACGATTTGACTGAGGACTGGCGAACCGGATGGCTGCACCAGGCTCCAATCTGATCTGGCAGAGTTTCTACAGCTGGATGCCCTTCCTAACGCCAACAACTCCGAGAGTGTAGTGAGTGCTTTTACGTGCCACTGGCACGAGGGCCAGTTAGGTGGTACTAGCAA
>NC_142956.1:17573410-17575910 GCF_046866305.1 Octopus bimaculoides
CTTGAAAGTAACGCCCCAGCATGGCCGCAGCCCAACAACAGAAACAAGTAAACAAAATTCAAAAAATAGCAAACACCAAAGCTGTAATACCTTCTTTTGAATGGGGACAGGTGAAGTAATAGGCTGGTCCATTATGTCATACAACTTCAGTTCAACATCCCAGCTCACCTTTTTGCCCATGAACTGCTCCAGGGCCTCCACAGCGCTCATGTCCTTCATAACAGGGATCTCCAATGATTTGGCCACACCGTATTCATTCAGTGTACACGACAGAATGTAATTTCTCATTGTCAAATCACTGTTTTGACCCTGGACGCGTGACACCGTCATTTGTATTCCATAAATTTCTTCATTAGGCACACTGTTGAATACGCAGGTATCCGTGTTGGAGTCAGGCTGATTGTCTATAGTCTTGTTGTTGTTGCTATTGTTGTCGTCGTTGCCGTCGTCGTCATTGCTGTTGTGACTGTCATTGACGGGTTCACTTCTGCTGTTGTTGTTGATCTCCTCCTCATTATCAAACCGATGAATGGGTATTGTCAGTTTGACATCTGTAAAAGAAAGACAGGACAGATGGACGAAAGAGGCAGAAATTTACATTTTTTAAGCTTAGTGTTTGATTTTTATAAATGTTAATTAATTAATTAGATAAATTTGGCCTTGTTGTTTTTGTTATTAAATTGATGAACAAGAATTGTCAATTTGACATCTATAAATAGAAACACAGGATGGATGGACAAAAGGGTCAGAAATTTACATCTTTTTAGCTTAGTGTTTGATTTTTATAAATGCTCATTAATTAATTAAATAAATTTGGCCTTGTTGTTATTGTTATTAAATTGATGGACAAGAATTGTCAATTTGACATCTATAAATAGAAACACAGGATGGATGGACAAAAGGGTCAGTGAAGAATAAATATGAAGTAAACTGCCTTTCACATATTTTAGAGAATAATAAAGAATTTTGCAAAATAACTTTGTCATTATTAAACTGGTGTTTGGAACATAAATTAACTTGAGATTTTGATGGAAGGTTTTAATCTAGATAATTTTGTGACAGAAAATTTGTATTATATAACTAGGTACAGTCTTTGGTGGTTTGGCATCAAAAGGGCTCGTACATAATGATAGGGTACTTACTGTTATTGAGCAGGTAGTAGGTTTTGACGGCTCCCTTACACAGTAAGGTGATCTTGATGTCACGGTCTGCCTTCACCGTGACCTCCGAGGCGTTCGTTGTAGACAGTTGGCTGCAGTTGACGCTGACGTCAAGCAAGGCATCTTGGGACTGGACGGACACAGTGACCAGTGGTGTGAGTAGCAGTGGGAGGATGCAGAACAGTGGCAATGACAGCATCTGTGTATCTACAACGTAGAGGTAACAGTAAGAGGTGGGGGTCAAGTACAGTAGAGTACAGTAGCAGTTGAGTACAATGCAATGGTAGATATAATGGAAGTAGTAGAGTACAATAGTACTGCAATACAGTGACAGTAGAGTACAGAATAGTGGAGAAGAGTACAATAGCGATATAGTAGTGTAATAGTAGAAATAAAAGCAGGTTTAGAGTACAGAATGGTATAGTACAATAGAGTACAATAGCAGTACAGAATAGTATGACAATAATACAGCAGGTCGATAGTAGAGTACAGACTGGTATAGTGTGTCATAGAGTACAATAATAGTACAGTATAGGGATGGTAGAGTACAAGATGGTATCTAGCAGTAGAGTACAATAGAACAGTAAAGTACAATAGCAGTGTAGAGCATTAGTTAGTACCATCACAGTAGAGTACAGATGAAGTAGAATTGTAGTAACTTTGCAGTAAATGGCATTAGAGTACGGTACAGCAGTCTCTTCAGACCCTTATGGCCGGTGACTTATAACCTCTCTTCAAAGTGGAGGAAGAAAAGACCATGTGACTAGTTGTTAAACACACACACAAAGGAAGAGTAAAAAAGGCACAAAAACACAGAAATTTCATAGGCGCAGGAATGGCTGTGTGGTAAGAAGCTTGCTTCCCTATCACATGGTTCTGTGTTCTTAGCGGTTCACCAAAAGAGACCCGATAGAATAAGTACTAGGCTTACAAAGAATAAGTCCTAGGGTCGATTTGTTCGACTAAAGGCAGTGCTCCAGCATGGCCGCAGTCAAATGACTGAAACCAGTAAAAGAATAAAAGAAAGAATAAAAGAATATATATATATATATATATATATATATATATATATATATACATATATATATATCATTCCCAGGGCACCTATGACAACAGGTATTGTTTTAGTCTTCAGGTTATTATTATTATTATCAAAATTATTTTACTGTCCTTTGTCTGAAAATGTAAATAACGATAATGCTTTCAAATTTTGCCACAAGGGTAGGAATTTTGGAGGAAGGGGAGAGACGAATACATTGACCCCCAGTTTTCAACTAGTTCTTATTTTATTGACCCTGAGAGGATAAAAGGCAAAATTGACATTGGTAGAATTTGAACTC
>NC_142956.1:17580840-17610840 GCF_046866305.1 Octopus bimaculoides
AGGGCGGAAGCCCACGCCGCCCTCTCTTCCGTGGGTTTCTGCTCTGACATCCGAAACTCGGAGTTTTATCATGGCTACTGAATAATTGTTACATATTATACTACAGATAAATTCCTCTATTTACATAATATCGAGGTCTCTTTCTTTCTTTTGTTGTCTTACCTTTTCTATCAATATATATATAATATATGTATAAATATATAAAAGGCTATAGAGAACAATGGTAAAGTTAGAAATATATTTTATGGATATTTATCCATAAAATATATTTCCAGCTTTACCATTGTTCTCTTTATCCTTTTATATATTTATACATACACACGCTAATACACGACTTATAATCTCCAATCCTGTTCATACAACGATTGAGGCATAATTAGCCGGTATACAGCACTTACTCGGTATTACCTGTATCTTTGGGTTTGGTTAAATTCAATACCCTCCTTAACCCTTTATATATGATATATAAATATATAGTTTTAGAGAAAAGAACCTAAGTTTATGAACTCATCCATGAAAATCCACAGTCACTTATTAAATTTTCTCTATATTTGACTGTGGATTTTCATGGATGAGTTCATGAACTTTGGTTCTTTTCTCTAAAACTATATATTTATATTTTATACTGTGAAACTTAATTTAATTTTAATTTTTAATAAATTGAATTTAATTGAGTTTTTACCTGTAATTTTGGATTTTTATCCCTAATATCATTATTATACATATATATATATATTTTTTTTGTCTCTCCATTTTTTAAAATCTTCATCTGTTCTGTCAAAGGGCATTGGCTTGAAACATCAAAGATTTCCCCATTCTTCTCAAGTGTTAAACTAATACATCTACTTGTTGTTCCTTCACCTGTCTCTGTCTTTCGTTTTCTGTAAATTTGAACTATACATATATATACTCTTTTACTCGTTTCAGTCATTTGACTGCGGCAATGCTGGAGCACCGCCTTTAGTCGAGCAAATCGACCCCAGGACTTATTCTTTGTAAGCCCAGTACTTATTCTATTGGTCTCTTTCGCTGAGCCACTAAGTTACGGGGATGTAAACACACCAACATCGATTGTCTATTGATGGTGGGGGCACAAACACAGACACACAAACATATACATACATACATACATATATATATATATATATATATATATATATATATACGATGGGCTTCTTTCACTTTCTGTCCACCATAACTTCTGTCCACTCATAAGGCTTTGGTCGGCCCAAGGCTATAGTAGAAGGCACTCACCCAAGGTGTCATGCAGTGGGACTGAACCTGGAACCATGTGTTTGGGAAGCAAGCTTCTTACCACACATCCATATATATATATATATATATATATATATATATATATATATATATATATATATATATGATCTTTGCTACCCTGGTATCTATTAACCAATTTATTTTGTTGGAGTTAATTATTAACTTAGAGAAAATAAATACATATAATAATATATATAATAATATATATATATATATATATATATATATAAATATATAGTTTTAGGGAAAAGAACCAAGGTTCATGAACCCATCGATGAAAATCCACTGTCACATATAGAAAAATAAAACTATATATATATATTTATATGTTATAAACTATATATTTATATATTTTATTCTGTGAAACTTAATTTTAATTTTTAATAAATTGACTTTAATTGAGTTTTTACCTGTAATTTTGGATTTTATCCCTAATATTATTAAATATATATATATATATATATATATATGCACATTCACACACACACACATATTTTTCTATATATATATATATATATATATATATATACCATATTTATTCATGTATAAGTTGCAACTCAAATTTAATGTCAGATCTTGGTACAAATTTTTTTCCCCCTTAAGTTTCAGCTTTATCACATATATATATGTCACACCCCAGGTTTTCCATTTAAAATCAAGTATAAAATAGCACCCACTAGAGAGCAATCCAGATGTAAGTCGAAACGATCATTGTGTTAAATAAAACTTACAGTTTACTCTGTCTTCCTTATCAATCATTTAAAAAAATACCAGGGTTTTCCGAAACTCTGCCCATCCATTAGATCGTCCTTCGACGTTTATTTGGATGGGCAGTTATTTGTGGTTAAAAATTGAAACAGAGTTAGTGTTCTTGTTTGCATTCTGTTTAGACGTTCATTTGCTCTAAGTCTGTAGATAAATTCAAAGGATTTTTATTCCCAATAATGGAGTCGAAAGAACATACATCAAAACATGTTCAACGATCATATACCATTATTGAAAAACTGAGTGGTTTTAAACTTCCATATTATTGTCCATGGGCGGTTATCATAGGTGGGTGGTTTATTTAAGCCAAAATATAGTTTTGTAAAATAGAATTTTCTGTTTAAAGCCCAGGGCGGATTTTCGGAAAACCCCGGTATATGTATATATCAGAAATGAAAGTATTTAAGGAGTTTTCATCAGCTAACATAATGTGATAGATTAGAGTACTCAGTTTGGTTTACCTCTAAAACCCCTGCTTGAATTGTAAAGTGTGGTGTTGAGACTGCCTAATGGAGGTGGCTGGAAGTAGCTTCTCCTTGAGCTGGAGTATATAGATTGAAATAAAAAAGGGAAAAACAAAAAAACATTTGGCATCACTTTGAGAAGTGTTTGATTTAGGTAGAGAATATAAATGTGAAGTGTGTCTTATAACTGTTTCTGTGATAGAATAGCCAAGCATGTGGATTGATTGAGGATTCTGATAAGGGTTTCTTATGAAATGGTAAAATCTGATGTCACCAAAGAATACAAACGATTTTTCCTGCAGAATTACCATCACCACTATCGTCATCGTCATCATCATCATCATCATCACCACTATCATCATTGTCATCACTCCATTATCACCATCACTGTCATCACCACCACTAACTTCAGCACTCATCACCACCGCCACCACCACCACCATGACCATGTTCATCATCATCATCATCGTCATCATTTTAACATCCACTTTTCCACGTTTGTACTCAAGTCTGGCACATTACTTTGGCCTCTTGTGCCAAAAATGCTAAATTAAAGGGACATAAACAAATCAACACCGGTTGTCCAGTGGTGGTGGTGGTGGTGGTGGTAGGGAGACAAACACAGGTGCAAAGAAATATTGAGTTGGGGGTACTGAACTATGGTTTTGCCTCAAATTTTGGATAGCAGAATATGATTTGTGTAAGATTCGGAGGTAGAGACAGACTATATGTAATCTGAACTTTTCCCCCCCTTATTTATTAATTTTTTTTACGGAATGCCACGGTTTACGCTATGGAGATTCCGATTCTGAAAAAAAATTGTTTGAAAAATTTCAATCCCCCCCCCCCCCACCAAGCAGGCTATTTACATGCTACAAATAACAGCCAAATCTCACAAAACTAGTATTAGGGTTAGGGTTAGGGTCAGGGTTACGGTCAGGGTTAGGGTTAGGTTTACCCTGTGGATCTATATAAAAAACGGGGGGGGGGGGAAATCGAAATTTTGAAATTGAGATTTAAAAAATTTTTTTTTCAGAATCGGAATCCCCATAGCCTAAAACGTGGGATTCCGTAAAAAAAATAAATAAATAAGGGGGGAAAGGTTCAGATTATATATAGTCCATCTGGACCGATTCGGCTACCGTTTCTAGCAGCGTGAGCCGTATTGTCGAGGCTACCTCTTTGGCCGGTGACCATAAAATTGTTGTATAACTTTTAAGTTAAGCCTTTGCAGCTGTGATTATCCCGAGATTTGGCTGCTATTTCTAACTGAGACGGCCAAGTGCCGGGGAGTTATAAGCGAGGAAATAGTATAATGAAGGGGCGGAAAGGGTTATATGGAAGAAATATAGACTAAGAGAGGGTGGTGTAATTAGAGAGTGACAGATAGAGGAAAACTTGTTAGTGATTGAGAGAGGGGGATGTGAAAGACTATAAGAGTCGTAGTGGAACGAAAAAGTAATAGTGTATAAGAGTAATAGTGGAAGGAGAATGTAATAGAATATAACAAGGAGGAGGAGGAGCTAGAAAGTAGTAGCATGAAGGGGAGGAGAGAATTACTTAAGGTAAAAGACAAACTAGGAGTCGGACATGTAATCAGAGAGTACTGGTTAGAGGGATAGTCAGATAGTGACTGAGAGAGGTGGATGCGAAAGCTTGAGAGTAGTAGTAGGAGAAGAAAGTATAAGAAGAAGGAGGAACTAGGAAGTAGTAGGGTGAAAGGGAAGAAGGAGAGAAAACAGAAGAAAGACAAACTGAGAGAGAGGGTAATAGAGTTAAAGAGTGATAGTTAGAGAGATAGTTACTTAGTGACATAGAGAGGTGGATGTGAAAGACTAAAGAACGAGAGTTTTATGAAATAGGGAGGAGGAGGAAAGCAAGATCGAAAATAGAAAATGCCTCGTACTTATTCTATCGGTCCGTTTTGCCGAACTTAGATTACGGGGACATAAACACACCAGCATCGGTTGTCAAGCGATGTTGGGGGGAAACAAACACACACACACATATATATATATATACGACGGGCTTCTCTCAGTTTCCGTCTACCAAATCCACTCACAAGGCTTTGGTCGGCCCGAGGCTATAGTAGAAGACACTTGCCCAAGTTGCCACGTATATATATAATACAAATAATATGTGAGTGTATGCATATATACGTACATGTATGTACATACCTACATCTACATGTATATACAAGAATAAGGGCAGGGAATCGTCAATTAGTAATAGAATTAATAATTAACAACTTTGCCAAGTAGTTCAGTATGAAAAAACCTTTATCGGTAAAACCATTTATCATCATAAATATACAGGGATTAGCATTGAGTTGCTTCTCCAACATACTGAAAATTTAGAAATAGCAGTCAAAGAACTACTGATTCTAAACTACAAATTTTTCTCTAAAACGGATGGCGATATTTATGGCACACATAGAACAAAAAACGGGAGGGAAAAGCACAAACAAAACAAAACTGCCTTTAGTTATGTAGATGCATATCTGGGTACAGGACGTTGCAAAAAAAAAAAGTGGACAAAATGGTAAACAGAGAACAGAAAACACATAGAGAACATTTCCTTCTTCAGCTGCCACCATTCTAAAACTAAGCGTTTCGAAGAGTTATACATCGAATGGCTATGGAGGTTCATTAGAGTAAAATGGGAATCGAAGAAGGTTCATAGGCAAAAATATGGATGAGATTCACCGAGGTAAAGGAAAATTTGGCTACTATTTCTAGCGGGTCGAGAGACCATGTTAAGGTTTCGTGTGTGTGTGTGCTGTTCCCATGGGGACAAACAGTCACGACGTCCGGCATATTTGGCAATGAAGGCATTCGATTGGTTAAAATTACATCTTTTTTTTTTTTTTAATACTTGTAACTTGTTTGATTATTAATGTCTAGAAAAAAGAAAACGAATGTGATTTTCGGTCTCAACGTAATCTGGTAAAAAATGTCAAAATCTTGTAGTGTTTCGAAGAAATTTAACAAGATTTGCTGCTCATTCACGCTATTTGAAGCGGCCATGCAGAGAACAGGAGGCGGAGGAAACGAAAAAGAGAGAGAGAAATGAGTAACAGTAAGAGGTACTGCTATACAGTGAGAGTGAGAGAAGCATTCCAGCAGTATTATAGTAAAGGAAAGAGAGGCATATTACATAAGGCTTATGGGAAGTCGAGTTTGAAAGAGGGACAATATAGCAGTAGGAGGAGAGTATTATATTAAAGAGGGGGAGGAGAGAATAATATAATAAGATAGAGAGAATGAAACAGTAGCAGTTAGAGGAACAGCTACAAAAAGAGTAGCAGTTGTGCTGTTAGTATCATAGGGAGGGAGAGAGAAAAAAAGGACGGATAGATAGAGAGAGAGGGGGAGAATGAAAGAGAAGCAGTTAGAGGAAGATTGCGTAAGAACTATGAAAGGGTGAAAGAGAAAGAATAAAAATACAAGAGGAGGGGCAGGAGTAGTATTACATTCAAGAAGGGAGGGGTAATGGTATAGAAGACACAGAGAACTAGTTAGAGGAAGGGTTGCATGGGAACTTTAAGAGGGGGAATGTGGAAGATAGACCTTACGAAAAGAGTAGCGGAAAGAGAGAAGACTGTAAAAAAAGGAGTAGCAGTCGAGCAGGTAGTATTATAAGAGAGGAGGAGGGAATGCGGCGAGCAGCCAGACGACTTTTCTTTCGCCTTTACGTTCTGAGTTCAAATCCTGCTGAGGTCGACTCTGCCTTTCATCCTTTTTGGAGCCGATAAAATAAGTTGAACACTGGACGGAATTCTGATTTAAGCATCCCATTTGTGTTGTACATACTGGAATTCATACTATCATGGGGGGGGGGGATAAAAAGATAAAAACAATCTTTAGCTTGCTTACCAACCACATGGCTCTGGGTTCAGTCCCGCTGCCTGGCACCTTGGGCAAGTGTCTTCTGCTATAGCCTCGGGCCGACCAAAGCCTTGTGAGTGGATTTGGTAGACGGAAACTGAAAGAAGCCCGTCGTATATATATGTTTGTGTTTGTGTGTCTGTGTTTGTCCCCCCAACATCGCTTGACAACCGATGCTGGTGTGTTTACGTCCCCGTAACTAAGCGGTTCGGTAAAAAGAGACCGATAGAATAAGTACTAGGCTTACAAAGAATAAGTCCTGGGGGTCGATTTGCTCGACTAAAGGCGGTGCCCCAGCATGGCCGCAGTCAAATGACTGAAATAAGTAAAAGAGTAAACCTACATCACTCCCCATAAATCATAAAGTTTCCACTCTATTTTGAGGTATTTTTTTTTAATCAGAGTTTAAAATACGGACAATTTGAATGTTTTTGCTTAAATCGAGGCAATGAACAACCCTTGGGTACATCATCATTCCATTAAATGTGTTTATGAGGAGAAAAATACTGAAAAACATTAATACATGTCAGAGTGACAACGAAACGAGGAAGGTGTCAGGTGGTCGTGGGATACGCTGAAACTATCTCTCTATCTATCTACCTATCTATATACCTATCTATCTATCTATCTATTCTATCCATCTGTCTGTCAGTCTACAGTCTTCGTTCAGTTTCCATTGCCTACTGTGATAAAATTCTGATTTAAGCACCTCATATAAACGCTCAATCCACTTCCACTTTTTCTTAAATATTTACTCCCTAATCGAAACTTGAATCGTTCTTTGCCATAGCTCCACATTGCTTATGTGTTCGGGGCCATCTGATTTTAAGTATACTACGCAAGCACCTGTTGATGAATGATTGTATTTGCTTATTTGACTTAACTGTTGTTCGCCATGTCTCAGGACAATTAGAAAAGACACACCAAACGTAACGAAAAGTGCTTTACAGTGGAATCCGGATGGATATAGAAAGAGGGGTAGGGGATCTTTATGGTTTGACGGGCAACATTTTTTTATGTAGTGTTTTTGGTACCGAAACACTTTCAAACTTCGTATACTTGTATATTTTGTGGTATAGAACAGATAAAAAATTTTGTATTCGAAGTTATTTCACGTTAAAAATTGTCTTATTTCGATAATTTCAACCAATCACTGACGTCTATTCAGTTGAATACAGTTAGTACTGTGACGGTGTATATGGTATTAATCCCAGTTAGTTCTGACATTTCCGATTAACTAGACTGTTAAGAACTCGTGGCGTAGATCAGCACAAAGGGAACTAGAGAAAGGGGGACATTCATGGCAGAGTATAAGTACAGAAGCGAATATTCATGCGACATGGAATTCAATTATAAGTGGCCTATACTCCGCGTTGGAGGGTGAAAGGCAAGAAAGAAGAAATTATATAAACTCTCATACCTTTTTTTTTATTTCTTGGAATTTTCAACAAATTTTTACAAATTTGTCTTCTGCACATAAGAACCCACTCTGGCATGCATTAATGCTTTTCAATATTTTGCTCCCTGAAGGCGGCGAGCTGGCAGAAACGTTAGCACGCTGGGCGAAATGCTCAGCGGTATTTCGTCTGCCGCTACGTTCTGAGTTCAAATTCCGCTGAGGTCGACTTTGCCTTTCATCCTTTCAGGGTTGATAAATTAAGTACCAGTTACGCACTGGGGTCGATGTAATCGACTTAATTGTTTGTCCCCTCTATGTTTGGCCCCTTGTGAGCAATAAAGAAATAAGAAACGTTAGCAGGCCGGGCGAAATGCTAAGCGGTATTTCGTCTGTCTTTATGTTCTGAGTTCAAATTCCTCTGAGGTTGACTTTGCCGTTCATCCTTTCGGGGTCGATAAATTAAGTACAAGTTGTGTACTGGTGTTGATCTAATCGACTGTCCCTCTCCCACCAAATTTCGGGCCTTGTGCCTAGAGTAGAAACGAATATTTTTGTTCGTGTAAAAAAATTTAATGCAATGATGTTGCACTAAAAGACAGTCCATTGCTGGGATTCAAGTAAAAAATTTGGACTGTCCATATTTTAAACTCTAATTTAGAAAAGAAAAATTTGAAAAACAGAGGAACTTTTAAAATTTATGGAAGGTAAATTTTTTTCATGGTCGTATGAATTCTCATGTGAAGAACACAAATTCCCATTTTCTGAAATTTCCAAAAAAATAAAAAAGTTATGAGGGTTTATACGAGGTGGGTGGGGACGCTTAAACCGGAATTCCGTCAAATAAACAAGGAAGGTATCAGGTAGTCGTAAGATGTGCTAAAAATAACTGCTAAATCGCCCTTAAATCACACACACCAAAGAACAAGTCCTGGGGTCGATTTGCTTGTCTAAAGGCGGTGCTCCAGCATGGCTGCAGTCAAATGCCTGAAACAAGTAAAAGAATAAAATCGTTTGAATTACCGTGTGTGAAAGACAAATTGGTAAAACTTTTCTGAAAATACCAAAAAAGAAAAAAAAATGTCACGAGGGGTCGCTGCTTTGTTCAGTCGTATACGAAATTCCGACCTACCCCATGCGATCCGAGTTCGAATTCCGCTGAAGGTGACTTTGCCGTTCATCCTCTCAGTAAATTAAGTACCGGTTGAGCACTGGGTCGATAAATTTTGAGGATCTTTTCCTTTTGGCCGGCACATAGAAAAAATAATTTTTTTGTAACGAAGTGCCTGTAGTGGTTAGGAGCTACTAACCCCAAGATTCCGAGTTCGATACCAGCCAGTGACCTGAATAATAATAATAATAATAATAATAACAATAACAATAATTCCCTGATGCAGTGCCAGGCAGTGGCTCTCATGGCTTCTGACCTTAATTGATTGGAAGTGTTGTTATATACATAGTTCCGGGTTCAGTCCCACTGCGTGGCACCTTGGGCAAGTGTCTTCTACTATAGCCTCGGGCCGACCAAAATCTTGTGAGTGGATTTGGTAGACGGAAACTGAAAGAAGCCCGTCGTATATATGTAAGTGTGTGTATGCATGTTTGTGTGTCTGTGTTTGTCCCCCCCCCCCCATAACATCACTTGACAACCGATGCTGGTGTATTTACGTCCCCGTAAAAAGAGACCAATAGAATAAGTACTAGGCTTACAAAGAATAAGTGCCGGGGTCGATTAGCTCGACTAAAAGGCGGTGCTCCAGCATGGCCACAGTCAAATGACTGGAACAAGTAAAAGAGTAAAAGAGTATGTTAGAATGACAAAGACACAAGAAAGCTATCAGGTGGTCGTGAGATATGCTAGAAACACCCACCAGTTACATTCCTCGTTTCTTTGTCACTCCAACACGTATTGATGTCTTTCAATATTTTTCTCCCCGTAAGCGCATTTAATTGAACGATGATGCATCCAGCAGTGGTCCATTGCTAGGATTTAACCAAAAAAATTCAGCCTGTGCGTATTTCAAAAGTCTGCTTTTTAAAAAAATTCCGAAAAGAGTCGAGGTTTTAGGATTTGTTGGGGTGGGAATTTAAAAAGTTTTTTGAAAAAATTGCTTTTTCATAATCGTATTAATTCCCGTCTGGACTCTTTTATTCTTTTACTCTTTTACTTGTTTCAGTCATTTGACTGCGGCCGTGATGGAGCACCGCCTTTAGTCGAGCAAATCGACTCCGGGACTTATTCTTTGGAAGCCAAGTAGGATCTTTTTGGTTTGACGGGCAACACAAAATATACAAGTATTCGAAGTTTGAAAGTGTTTCGGTACCAAAAACACTACATAAAACATAAATGAACAATGTTGCCCGTCAAACCAAAAGGATCCGCCAAGTACTTATTCTATCGGTCTCTTTTGCCGAACCGCTAAGTTAAACACACCAGCATCAGTTGTCAAGCGATGTTGGGGGGACAAACATAGACACGCAAACATATACACACATATATACATATATACATATATACGACGGGCTTCTTTCAGTTTCCGTCTATCAAATCCAACACAAGGCTTTGGTAGGCCCGAGGCTATAGTGGAAGACACTTGCCCAAGGTGCAATGCAGTGTGCAATACAAATTCGCAAAAATTTCTTGAAATTCATAAAAATAATACCAATAAAGTTATGAGGTGCTGAAAACCGAATTCCGCCCTTTCTACTATGGATGCAAGACCCGAAATTTTGGAGAAATGGGCAAGTCGCCAACATCGACTCGAGTGCTCAACTGGAACTTATCTTACCGACTGCGAAAGGATAAAAGGCGAAGTCGCCCTCGGCGGAATTCGAACTCGGAACGTAAAGAGCTGGAAGAACTGCTGCAGGCATTTTGTACGGCGTGCTATCTTTCAGCATTGTTCGGCTCCGCTCGGTACCACTCGGCATTTTACGGCACTAGCAATCCTCCCCTTCCATCTTTTTCATTTCTCACTGCTATTCTCGCTCTGTCTCTGTCTCTGTCTCTCTCTCTCTATGTATTTATCTATCTTTCTCCTTTCTTTTATTACACAGCTATCATATTCTCTTACCTCTTCCCCCTCTATCTCTCTCTTCCTCTCTTTCCAAATACAAGCTCGTTTTCCCCCTCTAATTAATTTTCAATACATTTCATTCTCACTACTCCTCTTTGGCCTTTCATTCTTTTCTTTGACTTCCTCTCTTAATGTGCTACTCTCTCAGTACTAAGTATCTTTCAAATTTACTCCTCCCTTATATATTCACCCTTACTTTCACCTACTCTAACTACCACTCTTTTCAAACGCTGTCCTGCTTTAGTTTCTAGCACCTACTTCTCTCCCTCTCTCTCTTTCACAACTATGTCTTTCTAATCCCCCTCTTACTTACACTGTACATCTTTCACTGTGCCTATCACTCTGTCATAGCTAATAGTCTCTCGCCCCTCCTCTTTTCTCCGTTTCTCTTTTCCTTCCACACACTGACCTGCTTTCTCTCTTTCTCCCATCTCTTCTCTTCTCTCCCTCCTTTTTCTTTAATAATTGCTGACCTGCTTTCTTTCCCTCCCTCATAAACTCCATACCTTTCTCTCTAACTACTACTCCTTAACATTTATCACCAAATTCTCTCGAACTACTCTTTCTAACCCCCCTTCTCCGTATCTTCTATACATATCACTCCAACCACTCCCCATTTATTATCGCATAAATTCTCTTACCCTTTCTCTTTATTTCCTCCCCCTTCATACACAGTACCGTACGTACCCCTCTTACTGTAACTATTAGTCTTTCTAGTCCAGCACTTGACAAACTTTATGGCGGAACATTCTTTCGCTATTCAACAGTTAATAAACCTGTTACTCTTTTAAATGTCTGACGGTTGAACGACATTATTTCCACTTAGCAACTTTCATTTTCTATACTCTATCTCACCAATATCGGTCTCTCTCTGTGTTTCGCCTTTGGCAAACACACACACTATCTATCTATCTATCTATCTATCTATCTATCTATCTATCTATATCTATCTATCTTTTACTCGTTTCAGTCAGACTACAAAACACGATGGGGCACCGCCTTGAAGAATTCTAGTCGAATGAATCGACCCAAAAATTAAAAAAAAGAATTTCTAAGCCTGGTACTTATTCTATCGATTTCATTAGCCGAACCGCTAGATTACGAGAACATAAACAAACCAACACCGGTTGTCAAGCAGTGGTGGACGACAAGCACAAACAGAAACACACGCGCACACACACACACACATACACACTCACACACTCGTCTCACCAAGTGGATATCAGTTTTGTAGTTGTAATTTATGGAGATGGCTTAAATTAGTTCTTATCTGACATGCATGTGTGTATGGGATCCTTCTGATTTGGCGGACACCGCTTGTTTTCTTAACGAAACACTTTCCAGCTTGGGACACTGGTAGAATGTGTCATATAAAAGATCTTTTACTCTTAGTGTTGTTGAGAAAAGTTTATATTCTTAAAGTTATTTCGTGTTAAAATTGTCGTATTTCGGTAATTTCAACCAATCACTGACGTCTATTGAGGTGAAAACAATTACTGCTGTGGATTGTCAACAAGACGTTGTGGCGGTGTAATGGGATCTTTTCCCTTGAATAAAATTACTGCCGTTGTTTGTCAACAACAACTATCGGCGGTACTGTTATTTATGACATCGTTCGTGCGTTTGTACTGGTTTTAGGTTTAGGGTTTGGGTTTAAGAGTTAGGGTTAGGGTTAGGGTTTTAGGGTTGGGGTTAGCGTTAGGGTTATGAGTATTTTTGCCAAATTTGGTGAAAATTTTGTGGCGGTGTATTGAACAGTGTATTTGTGGCGGTGTATTGAATTTAAATCCTAATCTCTATAAAAATTTGTTGTTTCAAGAACATAAAAATGGGTAACGCTGCGATGGACTGGCATCCCGTCCAGCTGGGGAACACATACGTCACTGAAACCGGGAAACCGGACCCATGAGCCTGGCTAGGCTTTAAAAGGGCGCATTTATAGTTTTTAAATGTCTCAATTATTGTTTAATTACTTTAAACCTAAGACCGTGCCAGAATTTGACAGTTACAAGACTAGCACTGTATCAGGAGAGGTAAATTATGTTTCTTTCTTATGTTTTTTTTTGCAATGTGAAGAAGTATAATCATGACATTAACACACCACAAATTACATATATATATATATATCACTGTGCAGGCGGCACGTAAAAAACACCATTTGAGCGTGGCCGTTGCCAGTACCGCCTGACTGGCCTTCATGCCGGTGGCACGTAAAAGCACCCACTACACACTCAGAGTGGTTGGCGTTAGGAAGGGCATCCAGCTGTAAAAACACAGCCAGATCAGGTTGGAGCCTGGTGCAGCCATCTGGTTTCACCAGTCCTCAGTCAAATCGTCCAACCCATGCTAGCAAGGAAAGCAGACATTAAACAATGATGATGATGATGATGATATATATATATATATATATATATATATATATATATATACATATATATATATATATCGTTGCCAGTACCGCCTGACTGGCCTTCATGCCGGTGGCACGTAAAAGCACCCACTACACTCTCGGAGTGGTTGGCGTTAGGAAGGGCATCCAGCTGTAGAAACTCTGCCAGATCAGATTGGAGCCTGGTGTAGCCATCTGGTCTCACCAGTACTCAGTCAAATCGTCCAACCCATGCTAGCATGGAAGGCGGACGTTAAATGATGATGATGATGATGATGGTGAGTTTTATCATTTCCACATTTGAGGAAGAGTTAGTCCCGAATCTAAAGCATAATTGAAACCCCTGTTAGACGAACGAGGTTCATCCACTCAATATTTCATTACCCTTAACTGCAGAAAACAAGTTTTCTACACCATTCTATCTTTTGTTGAGGAATGTCATGTTTGAAATTATTTTCCGCTGAGAAATGTCAAGCATATTGAGGCAACGTGACAGACAGAAAATCCCAATTCTATTTTTAGGGAAGATATTTAACGGGACTAGCTATGCTTAATAAAAAAATAACATTTATTTAAGTTTTAACACCATCTCCTTCGAAATAGTGTTCCTGTCAGTTTTCGAATCTGACCTGGGAGTCGTTTTCCGTAAGTGAGTCGAGGTCCTTCTACGATTCGTTCTTGATCCCAGCAACAGTGTTAAAAACGGTGGCCTTTTAGCTGCATTTTCATCTTGGGGATGAGATGGAAACCCCCAGCTGTTAAATCTGGCCCTTAACAGGAGCAGGTGCGGAAGCGATACCATGTTTTAAAATGGCGAGAGACTCGCGGGCGAGAACTCGGTGACAGAGTGCATTGTCATCGTGAAGAATCCAGACATTTAGGATTACCCGCACGGACCCATACGACAACCCAAAAACATCAGCAGTGCTGTTGACCTTCATGTACATGCTGGTGAATTTTCTCCACATTTCCGACGGCTTCAAATGTGCTCTTCGTAGGAGCCAACCTAAACGCCGATCGAAGGACGGCTTCATGATGATGGCCATCCACTCGTGACCGAGGAAGACCATTGCCGACCTTCAGGAACATTGTGCGCTCTAGGACTAACTTATATTTTGCATTTGCGGCTCCGTTGGTGGCTAATGAGCCCTGCTCTTGACAAGGATACACGACTGCAAACATTGCAGATTAAGCTTTCCCCATTCGCTATATGAGCCGTGCGCTTTCGCGCAGCTCACTTAAGTTCTTCATGCTGGATACGTGCTCTCTCAAAAGTGTCGATCCCCTCCTTAACCTGCTTCCTCCATCCGTAGCGATGACTGGCATTATTCTCCCAGGCATATCACAGGCCTTATATATATATATATATATATATATATATATATATATATATATATATATAGTTCCGGGTTCAGTCCCACTGCATGACGCCTACTACTACTACTACTACTACTACTACTACTACTACTACTACTACTACTACTACTACCGCTACTACTACTACTGCTACTACTACTGCAGCGGTGATCCCACCACCATCACCTCCACTGTCCCCAAGATATCTACCATGCCGCCTCCGACCTCCATGTCGACCTGGGGCTAAACAGCTAAGCAGACGATCGCGATTACCGCCAACTACGACGATAACGACTACGACACCCCCACCACTCCCTCAGCGCCGCCATCGCCACCTCCACGATCGCAGTCATGTCGTCTGCTCTGATCTGATCGGGGTACCAGCGGAGGTAAAGAATACGGACCCCATCCGTTTTCGGAGTAATCCTAGCCCTAACCCTAAACCCTAACCCTATCCCTAACCTTAAACCCTAAACCCTAAACCCTAAACATCGGGTATGTGTATTATTTACTTTCGCCAGGGGTACCTTCCTGGCCCTGGGCCAAACAGCTAAAGTATGATCATAACCACGACAGTAGCCATAACCCTAGCCCTAACCCTAAGCCCTAACCCTATCCCTAACCCTAAACCCTAACCCCTAACCCCTAACCCTAAACATCGGGGGTGTGTATTATTTACCTTCGCGAGGGGTACCTTCCTGGCCCAGGGCCAAACAGCTACAGTATGATCATATCCACGACAGTAGCCATCACTACGGTGACGACTACGAACCACGACCACCACTGCGATCACTACCACTCTGCTTCCTCGGACCAGGCTGCCAGCCTAGGGCTAAATTAGTTAAACGCTATCAACAAATATTAGGACCAAAACCACGACGCTGGTCGTACTGTCATGCTTGCTCCGTCCGTCCAGGGTGTGTCGGCCTAGGGCTATAAACAGCTGAACTAATTACTACGACCAGAATCACGACAGTGCTCACGGCTACGACGACGGCTATGATTACCACCACCACCACCACCACCACTACTACTACCACTACCACCACCATCGTCGTGGTCTCAACCATGCCGCCTCGCCTGATCAGAGTGTCGACCTAGGGCTACAGAACTGAATTCAACTACTACCAGTGTCTGCCCTACTCCGACCACAACCGCAACGATCTTCACCACTACGGCGATGACAGCTAATACCACCACCACCACCACCACCACGATCGCTTCCATCCTGCCTCCTCTGAGTAGGGTGCCAGCCGAGGGCTAAATTATACACGACGATAGCCACTCCACTACATCGACGACGTCTATCGCTACGTCGGGCGAATACGACCACTAACACCACCACCACTGTCACTACTACCTCCGCCACCTCTGCCTCCATTAACCTCCCGCCCCCCGATCGCTGCCTCGCTGCACGCGCCAGTCGTGGATCTGGGTGCCGGCCTGGGGTTAAATTAGCTTAGCACTAACAACAGCTACTCCGACTGCAACCACGGCGATAGCCACTGCCACTACCACCACCACCACGACTAATACTACTATTTTTTTTCTTTACTGTTACTACTAATACCATCATCACGACGACTGCGGTTACTACCACCACTATACGACTATTAGCACCACGACCACCACCACCACCACCACCACCATCATCATCAGCACAGCCACTAAAACTATACCCCCGCCACCACTACCAACACCACCACTACTGCTGCTACCACGACTAATACTACTACCAATACCACCACCACAACTGTCACCACCACCACCACCACCACCACCATCATCATCAGCACAGCCACTAAAACTATATCCCCACTACCACCACCAACACCACCACTACTGCTGCCACCACGACTAATACTACTACCACCACTACCACTACCGCCACCACTATCACCACCACTACGACCACCACAACTATCACCACCACCACCACCATCATCATCACCACCATCACCACCACGACGGCCACCACCACGACTACGACCACCACTACTACCACCACTATCACTACGACCACTACAGTCACCACTACGACCACCACCACTGCTACCACTACTATCACGACCACGACGACCACGCCGCCGCCGCCGCCTTCCACTCCACCTCCTCCTCCTCCTCCGCCTCCTTCACTCATTCATTACACTGTTGCTGTATCTTGTTGCTCCCTTCTGGTCAGGCCGCTCTCTCTCTCTCTCTCTGTCTATCTCTCTCTTTTATACACACACACACACACACACACACACACATATATATACCTATATCTATACACATATATATATATATATATCTATATGTATATACACGCCGTTGTTATTGTTTGTCCGTTGCATTTCTTTTTGGTTTAAAGCAAAAGGATCAAACTGTTCTAACTGTTTTTTTCTTTATTATTACTGTTTTATTATTGTTATTATTATTGTTATTGAACAACCTCCCCCTCTCTCTATACACACACACACCCACATATATATATATATATACACACACATCTGTATATATACAGATCTAGATATAGACACATATATATATTTATATACAGGGAGCTGTCTGTCTCTCTCTCTCTCTTGGTATGTGGAGGAATACATACACATAATATACACACATATATTTTATACACCCTATATGTGTATATACAGATTCGCCGCCCTGCCGTCGTTGGTAAGTTATATTTTCTATATATATTATTACTACTCGTTTCTGATCGTTTCATTGTCTATATATATATGTATATATACTCAGATATACAGATGTATATATGCATACACATATATGTATTTATATATATATATATATACACACACACACATTTATTTATTTATTTATAACGTGATTGCAATATTGCCGGTCGTCCTCCTCCTCCCATGGTTCTTTCACTCTCTCCCTCTTTCTTTCTTCCCCTCTCTATTTGTCTTTTACCCTTTCTTCCTCCGCTCTCTCTCTCTGTCTTTTCTCCCTCCTACCCTCTCTATTTACTCTCTCTCTCTCTCTTGCTGCTCCTCTATCTCTATACATTTTTCTACCTTTCACCCTCTCTCTATATCTTTCTCTGTGCTCCTCCGTCTCTATCGCTTCAGTTAGCTTGTCTCTCTTCCCTCCCCCCTTTCATTTCTATCTCTCTCTCTCTCTCTCTACATTTTTCTTTTCCTCGCTCTCAACCTAGTTTTTATTACCTCCCCTTCTCTCCTCTGTCTATTTCCCTCACTCTTTCTTCTCTTTTTCTCGATCCCGTTATCTCTGCCTCCCCCTCTCACTATCACTCTCACTCTCCATTCTCCGTTCCATCTTTATTCCCTTACCACAACCCTTTTTAAACTCCTCAAAACTACCTTCGTTGTCAAACGCTTCCTCTCTCTACTCCTCCCCTTCTTTACTTGCTATCTTTACTCTCTCATCCTCCTTTTTATCTCTTACTTTATCTTTCTCCGTCTCCCTCCCATACTTCTTTTCCTCTCTCTCTCACTCGTGTCTTTTATACAACTCTCTCACTCCCTTCACTCTCTTACTCCCTCTCTCCTCTTTTCCACATCCCTCTCTCTCCTATACTTTCTCCCTTTTTAATTTCTTCTCCCCCACCTTCCCTCTCTTTATTTTCCTCTCACTATTCCTCCCCACCGTTTCTCTCTTACTACAACTCCACCTTTCTTTCTATTTACACCTCTGACTATCCCTCTTCCTGTCTGTCCCTTACATATACTCTCCCCCCTCCTCTTTCACCTGTTTCTATCTCTGACTGTTCCTCTTCCTGTTTTTAACAATCCATTTCCGCATTTCTCTTTCTATATGTGTGTGTATATATGTATGTGTATATATACATTACACGCACACACATATATATATATGCATGTGTATATATATTACACACACACACATATATATGCATGTGTATACATGTATGTGTATATACATTACACACACACATATAATGAACACACATATATATACATACACACAAATGCATACTTACATACACACGTGTGTGTGTATATTATATATTTGTGTATGCATGTAGTGCATATTTATGTATATATACACACATGTGCATATATATGCATGTACATATAAGCATTCACATTTATAGACGCATGTACACATACATGCATGCCACACATATATAGGTATATATATATCTATCTGTATATACACGTATACTTATATATATACATTCATACAGACATGTATATATCGATGTGTTTATATATATATATATATATATACACACACAAGTGTATGCATATCTCGATCTGTCGGAGGATCTTCGTGGTGGTATCTAGAAGCGCTAGAAACAACAGTCTAATCGCCATTAAGTCACAGCATCTAGCCGTCTTGTAAACGAAAAACGATGCATTGTTCGACCATCCATCCATATATATATATATATATATATATATATATATATATGTGTGTGTGTGTGTGTATATATATTAAGATGAGACGGAATGGTCTCAGTTGGGGATCGGAGCATGTTTGATCACAGTCCTGCTGGATCAGGGCTGACCTGGGGCTAAACACAACACCAACGGTAACTCTAGTCATAACTTGTTGCTTGCTAAAATAGTAAATTTCTATAAGTCTGAAGCAACACTTGGTTTCTTGAGCAACTGTAATGGTGTATGGTCGATAGCAAATGTATTTTAACCCTACGACAGTCCTGCTGCAACAGACCAATGACCAAAGAGCATTCCAGCCGTGACCATCACGTTTTCTACTCTTTTTTTTTTTTAAGATTTAGTACAATCTAGTGTGGTCTTCCGAATTTTTATTTATGAAGATGCGATTTCAGGAAGATTTGTCTGCTATTTTTAGCATGTCGTGCGACCACGTACAGGCTACTTCTCTGGCTCGCCATGTACTATATACATGTACTATATACATGCACTATAATAACTATAGTATAGGTGGTAGTATTTAGTGTCGTGTTAATATGCTACATGTTATAGTTCAGTGTTATAGTTGAGCTACGAAAATGGAACTTCCGATAGGACATATGTAACGTGCGCGCGTGCGTATATATATATGTGTGTGTGTATGTATATATAACACTTTCCCACTTTTACTTGTTTCAGTCATTTGACTGCGGCTATGCTGGAGCACCGCGGGTTTTAGTCGAAGAAATCGATCCCAAGACTTATTCTTTGTGAGCTTAATATCGGTGACTTTAGCCGAACCGCTAGGTTACGGGGATGTAAACATCAACATCGGTTGTCAAGCGATGGTCGGCGAACACACACACACACACACACACACACGTGTGTGTATATACGACGGGCTTCTTTTCAGTTTCCGTTTAGCAAATCCACTCACAAAGCTTTGGTCAGCCCGATGCTATAGTAGAAGACACTTGCCCAAGGTGCCACTATATATATCTATATATATATATTTATATATATATGTGTGTGTGTATACATATATATATATATATATATACATACATACATATACATATATCATCATCATCATCGTTTAACGTCCGCTTTCCATGCTAGCATGGGTTGGGCGATTTGACTGAGGACTGGTGAAACCGGATGGCAACACCAGGCTCCAATCTAAATTTGGCAGAGTTTCTACAGCTGGATGCCCTTCCTAACGCCAACCACTCAGCTGGATGCCCTTCCTAACGCCAACCACTATATATATATATTTATATATGTGTGTGTGTATACATATATATATATACATAGTTCCACTGCATGGCACCTTGGACAAGTCTCGTCGACTATAGCATCAGGCCGACCAAAGCCTTGTGAATGGATTTGCTAAACAGAAACTGAAAAGAAATCTGTCTTATGTTTGTATGTATGGAGAGTTTATGTCCCTTGTAACTTAACAGTTCAGCAAAAGAGACCGATTTAATAAGTACAAGGCTTCCAAAGAATAAGTCCTGGAGTTGATTTGTTCAACTAAAGGCGGTGCTCCAGCATGGTCGCAGAAACAAATAAAAGAATCATCATTGTCATCGTTTAACGTCCGTTTTCCATGCTAGCATGGGTTGGACAGTTCGACCAGGGTCTGGGAAGCCAGGAGGCTGCACCAGTCCCCAGTCTGATCTGGCAGGATTTCTACAGCTGGATGCTCTTCCTCACGCCAACCACTCCATGAGTGTAGTGGGTGCTTTTTACCTGCCACTGGCACAGGGGCCAGAGGAGGCTGGCAACAGCCATGATCGGTTGGTGCTTTTTAAGTGCCACCGGCACGGAAGCCAGTCAGTGGTGGCGCTGGCATCGGCCACATTTGGATGGTGCTATTTACGTGCCACCAGCACGGGTATCACAACTAATGGTATGGACTGTAAGGAGGATGAGGGACAGGTTCGATACCCACCTCTGGCAGTTATTTATCAGGATGGATTTGTGGACTGGTGCAGGTGCCCTCAACCCAAGAAGAAGAGCTCTGGCCTTTCGTGACAAAATCTCTTCTGGAACTCCCTCAAAACCTGCACAAAGTACCTTTTGTTGACCGTCTGGCCAGAGGGAACCCAATAGATTTAGATAATATCCTTGCTATTGAAAAAGAGGACCATCATGAGCTTCCTGGTCTTCTTGGGTCAGTGGGAGCCAGGATGCTTCCAGTGGACACTCTGTCCCTTGGTTTCTGGGCCATAACAGTAGATCCAGCTTTCTTCTCGGGTCACCAGAGATTCCAAATACACTTGGATTGGAAGTAAAGAGCTCAATCATTTTGCTGCTGTCCCCAATCCAGCTCCCTGGAAATAAACTTTGCACAAATTTAGGACAGGTTCAGCTTTGCATGTGCAATGGCCCAGTGGTTAGGGCAGTGGACTCGCAGTCATACGATCGCGGTTTCGATTCCCAGGCCGGGCGTTGTGAGTGTTTATTGAGCGAAAACACCTAAAAGCTCCACGAGGCTCCGGCAGGGGATGGTGGCGAACCCTGCTGTACTCTTCCACCACAACTTTCTCTCACTCTTTCTTCCTGTTTCTGTTGTGCCTCTAATTCAATGGGGCCAGCCTTGTCACACTGTGTCACTCTGAATATCCCCGAGAACTACGTTAAGGGTACACATGTCTGTGGAATGCTCAGCCACTTGCACGTTAATTTCATGAGCAGGCTGTTCCGTTGATCAGATCAACTGGAACCCTCGACGTTGTAAGCGACGGAGTGCCGCCAACAACATATATACATATATATATATATATATATATATATATATATAAAAGATAAACAAGAGTGGAAAAACTACAGAAGGCTTGTGTTATATGGTTAAAGTATATATTTAAATCGTTGTGTTAGAAAAATGTTATAAAATTTTGAGTATAGAAACATTGTTTTTGGAGAAATAACCGGTTTCGTATTTTCTTTTCAAATTTCTCTACCTGTATCATAACATGTCTTCGCTCCAGTGTAAAATAACGATTTAAATATATACTTTAACCATATAACACAAGCCTTCTGTAGTTTTTCCACTCTTGCTTTTATCTTTTATACATCCAACCACGTGCTTTCACATACCAACTTTCTCACCTATATATATATATATATATATATATATATATATATGATAATAGAAATATGTTAAAAAAACAAAATAGAAACTACCCGTGGAAATGTAAGGGGAAAGTAAGCAGAAAAATAAGAAAAAATGCACATTGAAAATCAAAAAGAAGGTAAGGCTTTTTATGAAAAGTAACAATATATATACATATATACAATTAGATGAACTGAGGTAGGAATAAAAGTAATAAAAGTCATTATTGTGAGTTGTTAAAGAGATTCAAAAGCATACCAGTTTCGTAATATTACTAGTCATTGCTTTGAGTATATATATATATATGTGTGTGTGTGTGTGTGAGACTTAAATCCAAGGCCTCTGCCAGGGGTGTAGCCAGCCCACTTATGCGTACCTTTCCTACATTGGACACTAAACTCCGCTTGCAAAGACTTGTTGAAGAATGTGAAATCGAACTAAATTCGACGACTGGCACCCGTGCCAACGTCGTCTCCTTCATTGGACACGAAACTCAGCTTGCGAAGACTTATTGAAGCAAGCGAAAGCGAAATCGGGATAGCACCTGTGCCCAGCGTCGCCTTTCTGGCACTTGTGCCCGTGACATGTGTAAGGATTTTCGAGCGAGATCGTTGCCAGTGCCCCTGGACTGGCTCTTGTGCAGGTGGCACATAAAATACACCATTTTGAGCGTGGCCGTCGCCAGTACCGCCTGACTGGCCTTCGTGCGGGTGGCATGTAAAAGCACCCACTACACTCTCTGAGTGGTTGGCGTTAGGAAGGGCATCCAGCTATAGAAACTCTGCCAAATCAGATTGGAGCCTGGTGTAGCCATCTGGTTTCACCAGTCCTCAGTCAAATCGTCCAACCCATGCTAGCATGGAAAGCGGACGTTAAACGATGATGGTGATGATGATGATGATGATGATGATGATATATATATATGTGTGTGTGTGTGTGTGTCTGTGTGTCTACATACATAATGCCAGCTTTTCCTGCAGTTTCGGTCTTTCACATCCACTCACTCATAAGGCATTAGCCTTTTATTATAGCCCAGGGCTATAATAAACAGAAGACATTTGCCCAAGGTATTTTGCAGAGGCATCAAGACAGGAACCGTTCCTCACTTGACCCCCCCACCCATAACCTTTTTTTTTTTTTTTTTTTTTTTTTTTTTTTTTAAATGAGGATTTGAACAATTTCCTGCTCGTAAAACAATCAGAATGAATGTGATGAAGATGATGGCAAATTTTCAAAATATTCGGGGGAAAAATTAACATAAAAAAGATTTAAGCTCCTGAGTCATTTGAAAGAAATTTTCCTGAATTTGCTCCATATGAGGTTGGAATGGTTCCAGACAACTGAAGGTGCAGGAGTCTCTAACACTGGTATTTCCTTGCAAATATCGGATCTTTTTAAAACGGGGGCCACATTTTTCATTAACGAAACACTTTGAAACTTGGAATACTGGTAGAATGTGTCATATAAAACATCTTTTTCTCTTAGTCTTCTTTCAAAAAAAAGAAATCCAGAACTTATTCCATGTTAAAGTTGTTGTATTTCTGTAATTTCAACCAATCACTGACGTACATTCAGCCGATATACATTAAGTGCCGACTACATAAACAAACGATTCTGAAACAATTAACCCTAACCCTAACCATAGGGTTAAGGTTAAAGCAAATTTAAAATGAAAAAAGCAAATAAAACGAAGGTATGGAGATTAAATACACTTTACATCGCATAATCAGCCAAAGGAGTAAATGTAAACAACTGAATACTTGTCAGTGATTGGTTGAAATTATCGAAAAAAGACAATTTTTTACATGAAATAAATTTGAATACAAAAATATTTTTCTGTTCTATAACACAAAATAGATAAGTATACGAAGTTTGAAAGTCTTTCGATACCAAAAACACTACGTAAAACATTAATGAAAAATGTGGCCCCCATTTTAAAAAAGATCCCAAATATCATCTACATATGCGCAGGGGTGGCTGTGTGGTTAAGTAGTTTGCTTACAAACCATATGGTTCCGAGTTCAGTCCCACTGTTTGGCACCTTGCGCAAGTGTCTTCTACTATAGCCTCGGGCCGACCAAAGCCCTGTGAGTGGATTTGGCAGACGGAAACTGAAAGAAGCCCGTCGTATATATGTATGTGCGTGTATATGTTTGTGTGTCTGTGTTTGTCACCCCCAACATCGCTTGATAACTGAAGCTGGTGTGTTTATGTCCCCGTAACTTAGCGGTTCGGCAAAATAGACCGATAGAATAAGTCTTGGGGTTGATTTGCTCGACTAAAAGGCGGTGCTCCAGTATGGCCACAGTCAAATGGCTGAAACAAGTAAAAGAGAGTAAAAAGAGTAAAGAGTACTCCTGTGCCTATACTTCATTATTTTCTAAATTAATTGAAACAACAACAGAAATATGGTAACAAAAGAGTCAAAGTGGTCTTAAAACCTTCCATCAAAATTTCTTGTTCATTTATGTTCCAAACACCAGTTTAATTATGATAAAATTATTTCACTAAATTCTTCGTTAGTTTCAAAATTAATTGAAAGATAGACAACGCATATCATCAGCTTCATATTTCCCATTACTAAACATCAATCTAAATTTGTGATTTTCTTTTTTCTTTCTTGTTCCATTTTACAGATCCTGTCTAAAGGAAGAAATAGAATTAACCAGACTCCTATTTGTATCTTGAAACTCAGAAACTTGTTTGGGCTGTGACTAAAGAAAAAGAAAAAGAAAGAAGGATCATATTTACCCCTAAAGTGGGTGTTATCTGTCACTGTCATCCTTGTTGTCATCATCTTCATCATCGTCATCAGCAGTAATCCGTCTGCATTTCAAAATTCCCGCCAAAACGACGTTTAAATCTTAACAAGCTGGTTCTGTGATTCTTTTAAATTGTTCCGACAGCGAACGATTTTGCAGAGTTCTTGTTACCAAAGTCTGTTGACATTTTGCTTGTCCAAATTTGAAATTTGAAATTCAAGCCCTCCAATTTGATAAAATGACAAAACGTCGTCAAAGATAAACGCCAACAAAACACACACACACAAAAAAAAAAAAAAAAATTTTTTTTTTAAAAACCGAATTGCGAAACACCCAAAAAGTTGGTCAAACTCCAAAATAACATTAACTGTCTGTTCCGCTGTAATTCTTTACATTAACTTTTCCCCCCCCCTTTCTTCTGGCAATTTGTTAGATTCCTTACTGGTTTTGGGTATGTGAGAAACCTCTTCTTGTTTTTGGGGTGTCACTAGCATACAAAAAAAACCCTTAAAAAAACCCACAAAGCTATAAAACCTGTTGAGGGTAACCAAACATAAAAAGAAAATAAGTTATTTTAAAAAAAGCAGAAAAAATTGCAAGACACCTGGAATTACCTATTATTAATTGCAATTATTAATTAATTTATTATTATTATTATTATTATTATTGCTGCATTATAAGTATTGTTTGTTTATGAAACTTACCCAAAACAGCAGAATTTTTTTTTTGAAATGTGAGCAAATATTTTTGACCAAAAGGAAAAAATAATAACAACAACAATAATAATAATAATAATAATAATAATAATAATAATAATAATAACAATGATAAATAAATAAAATTAAATTTATATATATAAAAAAAAAAGATTTAAATTTGCTTCCCCCCCTGGCTATCCAAGTCTGTTGAGACAATTTTGCTACTGTGATTTGAAACCAAAAACTCTCACCTTGGCAACATAACGAATTTCTTCTCGTTAAAATTTTGTTGACTATATATATATACATAAATCACACATACACATATATATACACACATACATATATAAACATATATATATATATATATATATATACACACACACACACATGTATGTATAATTTTTACAAGGAAAAGGTTAATAGTGACTTTGAAGTTTTGGCTTCATAGCACACATATACATACACACTCACACAAACACCCATATATATGAACATATTATAGGCTCTCTCGAACTTATAAATTTTCACCCAATTCTTTCAAAATAACATCCAGGGACTAGGTTTTTTTTGTTTTTTTTTTTGTGGGTTCTTCTTAAAAACATTGAATTGAAATCCTGCCATTGGGGAGATAAAAAAAAAATAGGGGTCCAATTTGCCTTTTTTTCCATTCCATCAACTGCAGGGATTGCTGGTCTTTTGATATTCAAATAAGTACCAGTGGTATACGAGGTTTGATTTAAGTGACAAACCTCACATCTATCTATCTAGCTATCTATCTGTCTCTATCTATCCATCTATCTATCTATCTATCTATCTGTCTCTATCTATCTATCTATCTATCTATCTATTTTTGGCTCTCTGTCTCTGTCCCTCTTCTCACCCTGGTGGATTTAGCCTTGCTGCCAGACCAAAATCCAATCATTTACTAGATTCAATGAAAAAATAGTAAAAAATTAAAAAAAAATTCATATGTTAAAATTTCAAAACAAAAATTATAATTTAGAATTAAGGTGTTGATACATAACCCAAGATGGTATTGGCAGGGATAAAAGCTAGAAAAATAGTGACAAACTGTTTGTGGTAACCAGGAAAATATCTAGTTTAAAATTTCGAGTGGGGTTTCCGAAACCAAGAACAGGGGTTATTTATTTTGTAATTTTTTGTTGTCTTTTTTTTCATTTGGTATTCACTTGGCCTTGATTAACCATCTACGCACCTTGATTCATACTTTATCTACCTGGTTGCCTATCTAGCTACCTAGATAATTAGCTACTTAACTCTTTAGTTAGCTACCTAATTAGCTAGCTACCAACTTTACTTGTCAGTATACCCACTCATCCACCTACCTGTCTACCTGCCTACCTACCCACCCACCTATTCCTATGTATGAACATAGCTACTTGCCCATCTAGCTAGTTGCCAATCTATCTACATAGTCACCTATCTACCAACTTAACCAGTTACCAATTTAGTTAGTTGGCTATTTGCCTATTTATATAGCCTACATACCATTCTTCCAGCCTGGTTACCAGTCTAACCACCAGTCTACCTAGCTAGCTACCTGTCTAGTTACCAATCTAGCTCACTAAATTAGCTATTTTCCTACCTATTACTAATTTAGCTTCCTTCAACCTGTCTACCTACCTATCCACACAACCTACCTACACACCTCCGTACCTTGCTACCTGCCTGCCTGCCTATCTGCCCACCTCTATACCAATCTTCCGAGCTAGCCGATGTTGACCAACAATAATGAGTTTTCTTGCGACGTTCGGCAAACTTCATCCGAAACCAAAGGCGACGTTTGAGTGTAAATTCTGTGAGAAGTCCTTCTCGCAGCCTGTGTACCTGAAGACACATATCCGAAGCCATACGGGGGAGAAACGCTACCACTGCAACGACTGCGATGAGACATTCGAACAGTACAGGGCGTTGGTCTCCCACAAGAAGACCCACCGCTCGTTCACGTGCGAGCTGTGTGGCAAAAGCGTGGCCAGCGAGGCACGGCTCAACGACCACTTGAAATCACACACCGGCCAGAAACTGGAATGTTACACTTGCAAACAGCTGTTCACCAGTGTCAACCTGCTTGGATTACACCTGCAGAGCCATGCGAAGGACGCGTCTCCATTGCATCAGTCCGACGGCGGCGGGGACAGCAACAACAACAACAACAAAAGCAGTAGTGATGGTCGTGGGGACGCTGCTATGACAACGGGCGACGATGTGGACCCGTCCAACGAAAATGTTACCTTTGACAACAGCCTAGCAATCTCGTCCACTGTCGACGATTCCAGCCACACCTTGAAGTCGAGCAAGTCTAGTCGCAGTGGGGGGAGTAACAGCAGCAGTAACCACAACACCGAATGCGAAGTGTGCCACAAGAAGTTCTCGTGTGCCTCCAGCTTGACCAAACACATGAATATTCACACAAAGAAGCGGTCGTTCCAGTGCAACTTCTGCGCCAAGTCCTTCCTCCACTCGTTCACTCTCACCCGGCATTTGCGCATCCACACCGGCGAGAAGCCGTACAAGTGCAACTACTGCGAGCAGCACTTCTCCGACGCTAGCACGCGCAACCGGCACGCCAAGATACACCGAGGGTTACTAGGCAACGCAATCTCGGCCATCACAGCGACAGCCCTCACCACCTCCGTCGACAGCAGCTTGGACGCCTGGAGCCAGCCGTACTACGGCGACGCGTATGGCTTCGGCGCGATGGACTCTGAGCTCCACTCGGGTGGCAGCGAATACTCGGGGCGATCCCGATCTCGGAACCAGGCCGGTCATTTGTCCGGCTCAGGCAAGGCCAATAGCAACTACCCGAACTCCGTCCAGTACCCGGGCTCTGACACCTCGCAATCTACAAAGCTGAACTCTTCCTCTCCGTCATCATTGTTACTACCGTCGTTGTCTTCTTCAGTCTTTCCATCCTTCTACGCCTCATTCCACTCCTCCTCAACCAGCAACAACAACAACAACAACAACAGCAGCAGCAACGGCAACAACAACAACAACAACACGTCCACCCCCGTCCCCTCGGCTGTCTCTGCGGAGAACTCCGGTTCCGACGCCAACGACGACGACATGCAGCCGGTGTTACAGATTCTCTCGGCCAATCAGGACCATTGTTTCATCATGAACTCGGATTGCTCAAAGGAGTTTGACGTCATGAATGATCTGTAGCTGGGGGTTGTGGCTGTGGTGGTGGTGGCGGCGGCGGCGATGGTGGCGGCAGCGGTGGTGGTGGCAGGGCAGGGCAGAGCTGAGGCGAAGAAGGGAGTGGGGGTTAATCAGGAGGGTGAGTGTGGATTTCGGGTGGCAGGCTTAGTAAATGGGTAGATATGGGCGGGGGGAAAAAGAGTACTGACCTGGAAATAGGTGGGGATAATGGGGACTATACTAGCACGGATGGTTAAGGGCTCCCGGGGCACAATTGCGCAGATTATTACATGGTGTGTGGAACAGTGTTGGGGACACAGCAACTGCGTAGCGTGGTGAGGTTATAGGAGCATTTGCAGGGCGTGCAGTTGTCATGGTGTGGTGCGATGTTGGGAGGAAATTGAAGGTGTGTGGGTGGCACTGGTGTGCCGTAGTGCAGTGTTGGTCACCATACCTCGAGTGTGTGTCTCTAGTATGGTGTGATGAGGTCTTGGGATCAAATGAGGACTGTGCAGGTTTAGCATGGTATAGTTGCCGGGTTACTGTGTCTGGTGTGTGGAGCAGTCTTGGGATCAAATGAGGGCTGTGCAGGTTTAGCATGGTATAGTTGCCGGGTTACTGTGTCTGGCGTGTGGGGCAGTCTTGGGATCAAATTAGGGGTGTGCGGGTTTAGCGTGGTATAGTTGCTGGGTTACTGTGTCTGGCGTGTGGAGCAGGCTTGGGATCAAATGATGGGTGTGCGGGTTTAGCGTGGTATAGTTGCTGGGTTACTGTGTCTGGCGTGTGAAGCAGTCTTGGGATCAAATGAAGGGTACACATTTCTGTGAAGTGCTCAGCCACTTGCACGTTAATTTCACGAGCAGGCTGTTCCGTTGATCGAATCAACTGGAACCCTCGACGTCGTAAGCGATGGAGTGCCAACACACAACACACACTACATCGGGGGTGTGTAACCACAGGTTTCGGGATCAAATAGTTTACTGTGTTAGGGGTGCACAATGACAGTGAGGTACGGTGTAGTAATAGTCTTGTGTGCAAGCATGATGCGATGCCTAGTAATCCTATCTAGGGTGTGGTGCAGTCTTACCCCAGTAATCTTATCTATTCAATGAAAAAATAATTTTAAAAAAATTCATATGTTAAAATTTCAAAACAAATTATAATTTAGAATTAAAATGTTGATGCCAGTGCCGCTAGACTGGCTCCTGTGCAGGTGGCACATAAAATACACCATTTTGAGCGCGGCCATTGCCAGTACCGCCTGACTGGCCTTCATGCCGG
>NC_142956.1:17613123-17650623 GCF_046866305.1 Octopus bimaculoides
GGACTCTGCTAACAGTCCCTATAGTAATCTAATTCAGAGAAGTGTAATGTCAAGTGTCCATGCAGCTGAAATCCAGATCTGATCAATGAAATAAACCACAAAGAAAAAAGTGAGGAGGTGCGAGGATTAAATATATGTTTATTTAACCACTTGACGTCTTTAAAGATTACAGCTGTTTCGTAGCCCTTTTTCATGTAGTAATGAATTTTTTGTACTTATGTTTTTGCAGACTGATGGCGGGCTGATTGGTGGATGCAAAGGAAGCACCTACTTCATCACAGTCCACATTCCGGACATCGATTGTGACAACTGCTACCTGCAAGTGACCTTCATCAACACGGACACAGCCACAGGTAGGTCCTTCTCTTTGTCAGAGGAGTGAGTGGCATGGTGAGAGTGCCCCAGTGCCATCGCCCTTCTTCACTCCCCCCCCCCCCCACACACACTTACCACTTCAAACATAAACCACTTTCTACAGCAAATTGCTTGCCCAAGGTGCCATGCTATGGAACTGAACCTGGAACCATGTGATTTGGAAGCAAACTTCTTACCACACAGCTAACCCTACCGTAAATTTTCTAATCTGAACACATCATCGTCACCACCACCACCACCACCTTCATCATCATCATCCTCGTCACCACCACCGTATCTAGAATTTTTTGGAAAGTTCTTACAAATCGCTTCACGGATATTATTCCATTATTAATTCTCGTATAGTTAGAGTTACCTTCTCCAACACAAGGTGCCATACAATAGGATTGAACTGGGAACTATGTGGGTTGAAAGCAAACATCTTACTGCACAGCCAGCCACACCTGCAGTAAGTCTTCTCATAAAAGCTCCACGCAGGAGTGGCTGTGTGGTAAGTAGCTTGCTTACCAACCACATGGTTCTGGGTTCATTCCCACTGCGTGGCTCCTTGGGCAAGTGTCTTCTACTATAGCCTCGGGCCGACCAAAGCCTTGTGAGTGGATTTGGTAGACGGAAACTCAAAGAAGCCCGTCGTATATATGTGTGTATATATATATATGTGTGTGTTTGTGTGTCTGTTTGTCTCCCCACCATCGCTTGACAACCGATGCTGGTGTGTTTACGTCCCCATAACTTAGCAGTTCGGCAAAAAGAGACCGATAGAATAAGTACTAGGCTTACAAAGAATAAGTCCTGGGGTCGATTTACTCGACTAAAGGCGGTGCTCCAGCATGGCCACAGTCAAATGACTGAAACAAGTAAAAGAGTAAAAGAGTTGTCTTCTGTTTTTACCTGCCTTCTCATTTATTTCACATCGATATTTTTCCAGGTGATACCTGTCGCCTTGACGATTACCTCTGTACAGCCTACTGCAGCATGGCCAACGTGAAAATCAAGTGAGTGGACACTTATTTATGTTTCACCTTGTTTTTAGAATATATCTATGTATATGAGTGTTTATATATGTGTGTGAAAGAGACAGAGAGAGTCACACATCAGCATCATCATCGTCATCACCATCATCGTCATCATCATCATCGTCATCACCATCATCGTCATCATAATCATTAATCATCATCATCATCGTTTAACGTCCGCTTTCCATGCTAGCATGGGTTGGACGATTTGACTGAGGACTGGTGAAACCGGATGGCTGCACCAGGCTCCAATCTGATTTGGCAGAGTTTCTACAGCTGGATGCCCTCCCTAACGCCAACCACTCAGAGAGTGTAGTGGGTGCTTTTTACGTGCCACCAGCATGAAGACCAGTCAGGCGGTACTGGCAACAGCCACACTTGAAATGGTGTATTTTACGTGCCACCCGCACAAGAGCCAGTCCAGGGGCACTGGCAACGATCTCGCTCGAATGACTTTTCACGTGCCACCGGCACAAGTGCCAGACCGAGTAACCTGAATGCTAAAAGGTTAAACTGGCCATATGTGGCCCAAGTATTCCATCTGTTTTATACTGAAACTGGCCATATCTGGCCTCTCCCATTTAACCCCCAAATAAAAAATCACATCTTTGAAGTCTAAGCATTAGATTTGATAGAGTATTCTGAATGCTAAAGGATTAAACAAGAATTCCAAAATTTATTGATCACATTTAAGCTGCTTTGTATGGGTCTGTAGTTTGGGGTCACATACTTCTAAACTAATCCGTTTTTCTGTCTCCTTTCACTATTTTAGAGCCACTGAACCTGGCATCAAGAATCTGTCTTACTGTGAAAATTATGCTGATAACCTGTATGGCAAATGGCCCTTTACTCCAAGGGAGATATATAAGGTAAGGCAATCAATTTGGGAGCAAGATAAAATACCTTGTGGTATTTAATAAGGTCTCCTTCCAAGTCTGAATTCGAATCTTGCATCTGATAGACTTACTTTTTGAGGCGCAGGAGTGGCTGTGTGGTAAGTAGCTTGCTTACTAACCACATGGTTCAGGGTTCAGTCCCACTGTGTGGCACCTTGGGCAAGTGTCTTCTACTATAGCCTCGGGCCGACCAAAGCCTTGTGAGTGGATTTGGTAGACGGAAACTGAAAGAAGCCCAGGAGTGGCTGTGTGGTAAGTAGCTTACTTACTAACCACATGGTTCAGGGTTCAGTCCCACTGCGTGGCACCTTGGGCAAAGTGTCTTCTACTATAGTCTCGGGCCGACCAAAGCCTGTGTGTGCCTGTGTTTGTCCCCCCAACTTCGCTTGACAACCGATGCTGGTGTGTTTACGTCCCCATAATTTAGCAGTTCGGCAAAAAGAGACCCGATAGAATAAGTACTAGGCTTCCAAAGAATAAGTCCTGGGGTCGATTTGCTCGACTAAAGGCAGTGCTCCAGTATGGCCGCAGTCAAATGACTGAAACAAGTAAAAGAGTAACTCTCTTTTACTCTATCGATCTCTTTTGCCGAACAGCCACTAATACCAACTACTATACTGTACATTAGATAATGTAGTCCTAGATACACTATGCCTGAATAAAAGACGGGATGGTCACAGCTAGAACATTTTTCATCATGGGTCTGTCTGATCAGGACTCACTTTCAGTCAAACAACAACAACATTCAGTCAAAACATGGTAATGTGATTTTTTTTTTTCTTTCTTCTTTTACAGGTGAATCTACCAGGATTAGATCCTGTAACCATTGTCCATGAAGTTACGTGGCAGCAGTTAACATTTCGGACCCAGCTTTTTGAAAAAGGGTGAGGCTTCACTTTTGCTTCTTATCATTGCTCTTTTACTTGTTTCAGTTGTTAGACTGCGACCATGCTGGGGCACTACCTTGAAGAATTTTTTTTGTCAAATGAATTGACCCCAGGACTGTGTGGATAGGCGTAGGCATGGCTTGTTGGTAAGAAGCTTGCTTCCCAATCACGCGGTTCCAGGTTCAGTTCCGGTGTGTGGCACCTTGGGTAAGTCTCGTCTACTATAACCTTGAGCTGACCAAAGCCTTGTGAGTGGATTTGGCAAACAGAAACTGAAAGAAGCCCATTGTGTATATTTATATATATATATATATATATATATATAAATTCATTAATTAGAAATATTCAATAGGAATATGATATGCTGAATTTATATTGAGTGCTTGTATATATTATGGTATCATTTTTTTATATAGATAATATAATTTTTTCTACATTAAGGCAAAAAGTATGTGATATAAAAAAATATATATCCTTTTGAAAGCTTCGAATATTGATTTCCTAACTCCAACATTTGTGTGACACTGGTATCTGCCATGACTACGCAACTGGTACTTGATTTATCGACCCCGAAAGGATGAAAGGCAAAGTCAACCTCGACGGAATTTGAACTCAGAACGTAGTGTCGGACAAAATACCGCTAAGCATTTTATCCGGCGTGCTAACATTTCTGCCAGCTCGCCGCCTTTAGGAAGGGCATCCAGCTGTAGAAACCATGCCAAAACAGACTATGGAAGCTGATGTTACCACTAGCCTTGCCAGCTTCTGTCAAGCCATCTAACCCATGCCAGCATGGAAAATGGACATTAAATGTTGATGATGATGGTGTGTGTGTGTGCCAAATTGTTTAAATTTCTATACATCCTACTTCTGACATATTTTTCTAATATTTTCGTTTTTGCTTCCCTAGGGTCGTTGAATACATGTCAGTCTGCAACGAGACAGACAATTCAACAACACACCAGCTGCCCCTCATTCAGCTACCAGTTGAGGCCAACAGCAGCCATTCGGAACTTGTTATGAAATACATGTTGGGTGAAGATTTTACTGTGCAAGACCTACAGATGCTCAAGGTAGGGGACTTATGCTCATGAGAATCTTATTTCCTCTAATTCGTTTCAGTTGAAGAATTTTAGTCGAAACAATTCACCCACGTATTTTTTTTTAAGCCTGGAACTTTATTGGTCTCTTTTTTCTTTTCTGCCAAACTGCTAAGTTACTGGGATGTAAACACACCAACACCAGTTAAGTGGTAGAAGGGACAAACACAGACATAAAGACATACATAGATATACATATACACATATATGAGGGCTTCTTTCATTTTCCGTTTACCAAATCCACTCACGAGGTTTTGGTCAGCCCAAGGCTATAGTAGAAGGCATTTGCTGAAGGTGCCACTCGGTGAGACTGAACCTGGAACCATGCAGTTGGTAAGCTAGCTTCTTACCACACAGCCATACCAGCGCCACCTGACTGGCTCCCGTGCCGGTAGCACGTAAAAAGGACATTCCAAACATGGCCGATGCCAGTGCCACCTGACTGGCTCACGTGCGCCAGTAGCACATAAAAAGGACATTCCAAACATGGCCGATGCCAGTGCCACCTGACTGGCTCCTGTGTTCCGGTAGCACGTAAAAAGCACCTGCTACACTCTTGGAGTGGTGGGCATGGGGAAGGGCATCCAGCTGTAGAAACTCTGCCAGATCAGATTGGAGCCTGGTGCAGCCTCATGGCTCGCCAGTCCCCAGTCAAACCGTCCAACCCATACCAGCATGGAAAACGGACTTTAAACGATGATGATGATGATGTCCAATACATCACCCTCCTCACCATGTAAGCTTAGTGAGGTTACCAGTTCAATTGCAAAGACGGTTGGCGTTGTTTTCCGATGTTGTTGTTGTTGTTATTGTATCACTAAACACTTCCCCTCCTCTGTTTCCCACCTGTTTCAGGCAGGACAGCTTCACCTCCATGTCACCACAACCGACGGCAAAGACTTCTACCCAAGCATAACACTCCAGAAGTCAGTAAGTACCATTTATTTTCACTGCAACGGTTTTTATCTTCTATCTTTTTTCTTTTTTTTTTTTTTTCCAGTTCTATATTTAAGAGATGAGGAATTATTTACATTATTTACATTATTTACATTTGATGGATGTTTGCCCTCATCTTGTTTGTTGTTAACACAACGTTTCGGCTGATATACCCTCCAGCCTTCGTCAGGTGTCTTGGGGAAATTTCGAACCTGGGTTCTCATTCCTAACGATGTTACTATTATTATATTATTATTATTATTACTATTATTAATCAGGTCGCTGCCGTGAATCGAACTCGGAATCTTGGGGTTAGTAGCCCGCGCTCTTAACCACTACGCCATATGCCCACGGCAGCGACCTGATTAATAATAGTAATAATAATAATAATATAATAATAGTAACATCGTTAGGAATGAGAACCCAGGTTTGAAATTTCCCCAAGACACCTGACGAAGGCTGGAGGGTATATCAGCCGAAACGTTGTGTTAGCAACAAACAAGATGAGGACAAATATCCGTCAAATGTAAATAATGTAAATAATGGTTTTTTTTTTCTTTGGTATGTGTATATGTATATATGTTAAACCGTCCAACCCATGCCAGCATGGACAATGGGCGTTAAATCATGGTGATGATAATGATACATGACAGGCTTCTTTTAGTTTCCATCTACCAAATCCACTCACAAGGCTTCAGTTAGTGGTCATTGTGATGGTTATGGTGGTGGTGGTGGTGGTGGTGGTGGTGGTAGTGGTGATGTTGTTGTTGTTGTTGGTGGTGGTGGTGGTGGCAGTGCTGGTGATGTTGATGATGTTGATGATGATGATGATAATGACGGTAATGATGCTTTTTCTCCCATTTCTTTCTTCCCTTTTTTTCCATTTGCAGCTGTACGAGCCTGGCATCTACCGACAACATTCGGCCCCCTACACCAGCGCCGGGTGGCTGGCAGGCCCCCAGTTTGTGGGGACAACGGCGAGTTACCCCATCATCTCCTGGGGCTTCAGCAATTGTTCATATACCTCCAGATATTTCATTGTAAGTAATACTGAGAGAGTGAAAGAAAGACCGACTAACAGACAGACAGACAGACAGATAGACGGATAGACAGAAAAATAAATTCTCTTTTACTCTTCTATCTTTTACTTGTTTCAGTCATTTGACTGCGGCCATGCTGGAGCACCGCCTTTTAGTCGAGCAAATCGACCCCAGGACTTATTCTTTGGAAGCCTGGTACTTATTCTATCGGTCGCTTTTGCCGAACTGCTAAGTTACGGGGATATAAACACACCTGCATCGGTTGTCAAGCGATGTTGGTGGGGGGGACAAACACACACACATTTATATATATATATATATATATATACATATATACGATGGGCTTCTTTCAGTCTCCGTCTACCAAATCCACTCACAAGGCTTTGGTCGGCCCGAGGCTATAGTAGAAGACACTTGCCCAAGGTGCCACGCAGTGGGACTGAACCCAGAACCCTGCGCTCAGGACTTATATATATAAATTTTATAACTTTATTTACAACATACATACCTCTACATTTCTCATGCTGCATACAGGCATTTTCCTGTTTTTTTTTTTTTTGTCCTTTTTCTAACTTTCCAGTCTCAACTACACCCCACGGATGAAACCCACCACAACACCACCCTCCCCCACGGTGTCATAGGAGTCACATTCATGGAGAGCAGAGCAGTGGTAACTGCAACTTTTGTAGGACTCAACGAAGAGTTGGCTTTGGTGAAATTTGTTGGACCAGATCTGGGAGGTGAGTAGTTTCCTCTCTCGTCACATGTTACCTAATATTTGGATACTGGCTGGCCCCGTGCCGTCAAAAATGACAACTAATTGTAGCATTTTATATATAAATGGAGGTGCAATGGCCCTGTGGTTAGGGCAGCAGACTCGCGGTCATAGGATCGCGGTTTCGATTCCCAGACCGGGCGTTGTGAGTGTCTATTGAACGAAAACACCTAAAGCTCCACGAGGCTTCTTCTTCTTCTTCTTCTCTATCTCTTCCTCCTCCTCCTCCTCCTCCTCCTTCTTCGTCTTCTTCTTCTTCCTCCTCCTCCTCCTTCTTCTTCTTCTTTTTCTTCTTCCTCTACTCCTTCCTCTTCTTTTTTATTTTCTTCTTCCTCTTCTTTTTCTTCTTCTTCTTCTTCTTCTTCTTCTTCTTCTTCTCCATCTCTTCTTCCTCCTCCTCCTCCTCCTCCTTCAAGCTGACGTTGTTGTCATTTGTTTGTTCTCGTTGCAGGAGCCCCTGACCTGGTGGTGAATATTGAAAATCTGACTGACCAAACCATCTTTATAGTCTCTGTTGATGCTTCACAGCAGATACCTTATTTTGATACAGGTAAATATATATATAGAGGCATATTTTTACATGGATAACCATATGGCTTCATATGCACACCCATATACATCCGTTGTTTTCCTCTTGCATCTGTTTTCTCTCTTTATTTCCTGTAGAAGAGCATGGGCTCGAAATGTCAAAGCCTTCTATTTTCCACAAGTGTCAAACTAATACACCTTATTTGCTTCCAGGCCACATGGTTCAGGGTTCAGTCCCACCACATAGCACCTTGGGCAAGTATCTTATGCTATAGCCTCGGACCAACCAAAGCCTTGTGAATAGATTTGGTTGACGGAAACTGAAAAGCCCATTGTATATATATATGTATGCATGTATGTATATACATATATATCTATGTGTGTGTGTCTTTGTTTGTCCTCACACGAATGCTTGACTGGTGTTGGTTTGTTTGCATCCCCATAACTTAGAGGTTCAGCAAAAGACACCAGTAGAATAAGTACCAGGCTTAAAAAAAAAGTACACACACACACACACACACACACACACACACACACACACACACACACAGATCACACGCACACCACACACACAGACACACACCACACACATATATATGACTTGCAGAGGCGCCCGGCGTTGTCCGGGAATGAAATTGTTGATTATATACTGGATGAAAAAAAAGCAAAATATGCTGTATAGAAATTTGAGGACATTCTGTAGATGGACTCTCAGATGAATGATGGCTGGGCGCCTCTCATGAATGGGAAAATTGAAGATGCGCCAAAAAGCCTCATTGGTACTTGGAAACTTTTACGAAAATTAAAATGGGGATTAAATGAAAAAAAAAGATTTACGTGAATATCCTCACAACAGTAATTGAAATAAATGGCGATTGTGGAACCCCCCACGCACACACAGCCACACCTGTGCCTATTTCTCAATTTTCCCCATTTCTTTAATATCCACTCTCAGTTTTTTTTCCATTCATTTTTTTAAGTTAGTTTCAGCTCATGAGCTGTGGCCATGCTGGGGCACCGCCATATTAATTTTCTTGCATTTTTTTTTCTATTTCCAGTTCAGTTTTTGAAGAGAGTTGAAATCTACCCACGGTCTGACAATCCCCACCCTGTGATGGTCGGCGATTTTGAAGAAGGAATGCTGGTCAGTTCCTTGCGTACATGTCTTCCTTTGTTTTAACATCCATTTTTCTATCTGAGCATGGGTTGGATGGAGACTTGCCAGCAATAGGACATTTACACATGCCCCTGTATGTGTGTGTGTTGGACAGACAGACAGACAGGTGCACGTATGGCTGTGTGATTAAGAAGCTCTCTTAGCAATCACAAGATTTTGGGTTCAGACCCACTGTGTGGCACCTTGGGCAAGTGTCTTCTTTCATAGCTCTGCCTGGCAGAATCGTTAGTACGCCGGGCGAAATGCTTAGCGGTATTTCTTCTGCTGTTACGTTCTGAGTTCAAATTCCACCGAGGTCGACTTTGCCTTTCATCCTTTCGGAGTCGATTAAATAAGTACCAGTTACGCACTGGGGTTGATGTAATTGACTTAGTCCCTTTGTTTGTCCCCTCTGTGGACAATAAAGAATTAAAGTATTATTGTTATTATCATTATTATTATTATTATTATTATTATTATTATTAGGAGGAGGAGGAGGAGGATGCCGAACTGGCAGAATCGTTAGCACACTGGACGAAATGCTCAGCAGTGTTTCGTCAGCCACTACATTCTGAGTTCAAATTCCGCTGATGTCGACCTTGCTTCTCATCCTTTTAGGGTCGGTAAATTAAGTACCAGTGGAACACTGGGGTCAATCTAACTGACTAATCCCCTCACCCACAATTTCAGGCCTTGTGCTTACAGTAGAAAGGATTATTATTATTATTATTATTATTATTATTATTATTATTATTATCATTATTATTATCATTATTGTTGTTGTTGTTGTTCTTATTGCAGTCTGTGATACGAGGTCCTGATATGCGGATGGTCGGACAAGCGGTCTTTCAATTCAGTAGAGATGGAGAGTGGCATGGCCTGTTGATGGTAAGCGAAGAATTTCCCCGTCTTGTACTCCGCACCAATAAACAATAGGCATGGCAGTAGGAGGAGGGGCTGTATGCTGTCGTGGCAGGAGTACATGCATATATATATATATGTTTATATGCACACACACATATATACATCATCATCATTATCATCAGAGGAGGAGATACATGACCACCTCACATTATACAAGGGTGGGTGGCCTTGCAGGCAGGTGAATATATATATATATATATATATATTTAATTATATGCATTTATTTTATCCTAATTAATAATAATTCGGATAGAATAAATGGGTTAATAGAAACCAGGGTAGCAAAGATCACAAAATAACTGTGGTGTAATTCCTGTTTGTGAGGCAGAAACTCCTTGATATTTTGGGTATTTGAGTTTATATAAATTTAAGGAATCAAGGTCGTTGCCAGTGCCCCTGGACTGACTCTTGTGCGGGTGGCACATAAAATACACCATTTTGAGCGTGGCCGTTGACAGTACCCCCTGACTGGCCTTCGTGCTGGTGACACGTAAAAGCATCCTCTACACTCTTGGAGTGGTTGGCGTTAGGAAGGGCATCCAGCTGTAGAAACTCTGCCAAATCAGATTGGAGCCCGGTGTAGCCATTGGGTTTCACCAGTCCTCAGTCAAATCGTCCAACCCATGCTAGCATGGAAAGCGGATGTTAAACGATGATGATATATTTGATTGACATCACACACTGATTGTAAAAACAAAGATGTTGGTGGTGATGATGATGACGATGACAACATTCTCTCTATCTCTCTCTCTTCTTGTTTCTGTGTGCCATTCTACAGGTGAGAGGTGTGGCTGCCCCTGTTCATAGCGTTCAAGTTTTCACCGAGAGCCAGTCTGACCAACCCGATGATCCCGTGTTACATCTCAACAAATTCCTCAAGCCCCAACCAGACGGTTCCCTTTTCGGGGTCCTTAACATCACTGTAAGTAACTACACTGGTCCCCTTTATTTTTCTTTTTAATTCTTGCATTCTTTTCGTATTCTCTTCCGATCTTTAATTCATTTCACTCATTTGGTTGCAGCCCATGCTGGGGCACCGCCTTGAAGTATTTTGGTTGATCCAGTCAATTTTAAGTCTCTAGTGACCTGCTAAGTTAGAGGGTCGTAAACAAACCAATACAAGTTTGTCAAAGGGTGACAGACAAACAAACAAACTCACATACACACACACATACAAATATACATATACACATACAAGTTTTTTTATTCTCTCTCTGTTTATTTTCTACTATTCCTTTCTGTTGAAGAGCATAGGCTCGAAACGTAAAAGACTTTCTCACTTTCCTGAGTGTGAAACTAATACACCTCTTGTTGTACATACACCTGTCTTCGTCTTTTGTTTTACTGTAAATTTGAACTATATATATGTGTGTGTGTGTGTGTGTGTACATATATATATATCTATAACTCTTTCAACTCTTTTACTTGTTTCAGTCATTTGACTGTGGCCATGCTGGAGCACCGCCTTTAGTCGAACTAATCGACCCCAGGACTTATTCTTTGTAAGCCTAGTACTTATTCTATTGGTCTCTTTTGCCGAACCGCTAAGTTACAGGGACGTAAACACACCAGCATCGTTTGTCAAGCGATGGTGGGGGGACAAATACAGACACACAAACATACACACACACACACACATATATATCTATATACATATATACGACGGGCTTCTTTCAGTTTCCGTCTACCAAATCCACTCCCAAGGCTTTGGTCGGCTCGAGACTATAGTAGAAGACACTTGCCCAAGATGCCACGCAGTGGGATTGAACCCGGAACCATGTGGTTGGTAAGCAAGTTACTTACCACACAACCGCTCCTGCGCCTAGATATATATATATTAATAAATCTCAAGGTAGCAAAATTATATTACAAACTTGGTACCAGTTCAAATCTGCTTGCGGCCTATTTGAACCACTTAGCTTGACATATCTCACCAAGTAAAGTCAATCGCTACATCTCCTTGTCTCTTGTCAGAAAGACCCATTCTCACCCCTTGATCCCACGTCTTCCTGAGTCTACCCCCTTCCGCAAATCCCCTCCACAATTGGAGCTCAGCACTGCTTTACACCACCACCACCACCACTGCTGTAACAACCTTTATTCTTCTGTTCCCGCAGGGTCAAGACAGCGAGTTCTACCTGAACCTTTGGCTCGGTAAACTCTACGTTGCCGTGGTAACTGACAACATGTCTGCAGACCATTCTTTCTACAGAGGGCAGGTAAGATACCGTTTACAACTGTTTAACCTACATTAACCCACTCACAGCAACCCACCTACTTTGGCCCACCCATCATAAGATCCATCTAGTAGCCCGTCCATAATAACCTACCTATTGTAGCCCATCGAAGGTAAACCAGATACAACAACTCACCCATGGTAACCCACCCCTGGTAGCCCACCATCTTCATGGTAACCCACCCCTGGTAGCCCACCATCTCCATGGTAACCCACCCCTGGAAGCCCACCATCTCCATGGTAACCCACCCCTGGTAGCCCACCATCTCCATGGCAACCTACCCCTGTAGCCCACCATCTCCATGGTAACCCACCCCTGGTAGCCCACCATCTCCATGGTAACCCACCCCTGGTAGCCCACCATCTCCATGGTAACCCACCCCTGGTAGCCCACCATCTCCATGGTAACCCACCCCTTGTAGCCCACCATCTCCATGGTAACCCAGCTACTGTAGACCACCCATGATATTGTGCCCATTGTTTCCTACCCGTGGCAATCAACCTACAGTAGCCTGTTCATGGTAATCCACCCTCAGTAGCACCTCCCATGATAACCCCACCCCTGTAGCCTTCCCCCATAATGACCCACTTCCAGTAGCCCACCTAGGATAACCTACCTGTTGTTGCCTACCCATGGTAATCAACCCATTCATAATTACCTACTCATCATAGCCCACCTGTGTATAAAAATAAATAAATGCGCCCTTTTTAAAGCCTAGCCAGGCTCATGGGCCCGGTTTCCCGGTTTCACCAGATGGACAGGATACCAGTCCATTGCAGCGTTACTCATTTTCGCCAGCTGAGTGGACTGGAGCAACGTGAAATGAAGTGTTTTGCTCAAGAACACAATGCGTCGCCCGGTACAGGAATCGAAACTACAATCTTATGATCGTGATGCTGACACCCTAACCACTAATCCACGTGCCTCCACGCCCACCTATTGTAGCCCATCTATAATGACCCACATACAATAGCCCACTTATAGTAACCCACACACACACACACACATTCACTCCCTCTGCTCTGACCCTTTCTATTTTTTATGTTCCAGGTATCAGTTCCAGGGGCCTGGTATTGCACTTCAAAGGAGTTTGGATTCTGTAAGTATGCAATTTATACGCAAATATGCTCTTGTGCGGGTGGCACGTAAAATGCACCATTTTGAGCATGGCCATTGCCTGTACCACCTAACTGGCCTTCGTGCGAGTGACACGTAAAAGCACCCACTACACTCTCTGAGTGGTTGGCGTTAGGAAGGGCATCCAGCTGTAGAAACTCTGCCAAATCAGATTGGAGCCAGGTGTAGCCATCTGGTTTCACCAGTCCTCAGTCAAATCGTTCAACCCATGCTAGCATGGAAAGCGGACGTTAAACGATGATGATGATGATGATGATGATATATATATATATATATGCCATCAAGAAAGGCATCCAGAAGTAGAAGCGCCAACCAAATGAGACTGGAACATTGTGCAAGCTTGCCAGCTTCGGTCAAGCCATCCAACCTATGCCAGCATGGAAAATGGACATTAAATGATGATGATGATGATGATGATGATGCTGATGTTGAAGCATCAATTGATTATAGATGTAACATAGCATGATTTTTACCAGTCTTGGCAAACGTATTTTCCCAGTATTACCATAATGATTGGTAACACTCCTGTTAGTAAAGAGTAACAAAGGGAGATGAATCTAATATGATCGATGTTAACGTCTAAAGAGAGATAACTCTGATCATATTAAATTTTCCTTTCGTTTCACCAGCAGAGAAAGAGACGCTCCCTTTTACTCTTTTACTTGTTTCAGTCATTTGACTGCGCCCATGCTGGAGCACCGCCTTTTAGTCGAGCAAATCGACCCCCAGGACTTATTCTTTGGAAGCCTAGTACTTATTCTATTGGCTCTCTTTTTGCCGAACCGCTAAGTGACAGGGACGTAAACACACCAGCATCGGTTGTCAAGCGATGCTGGTGGGGGGGGGGGGGACAAACACAGACACACAAGCACACACACACATACACACATATATATATATATATACATATATATGACGGGCTTCTTTCAGTTTCCATCTACCAAATCCACTCACAAGGCTTTGGTCGGCCTGAGGCAATAGTACAAGACACTTGCCCAATGTGCCACGCAGTGGGACTGAACCCTGAACCATGTGGTTGGTAAGCAAGCTACTTACCACACAGCCATTCCTGCACACACTCATATATATATATATATATATATATATATATACGACGGGCTTCTTTCAGTTTCCATCAACCAAATCCACTCACAAGGCTTTGGTCGGCCCGAGGTCATAGTAGAAGGCACTTGCCCAAGATGCCACGCAGTGGGACTGAACCCGGAAACCATGTGGTTACAATATTTATTTTTGTTTGCAATACCCAGTTCTTTTGGTCAAACTGTTGTATCTCCAGCTGCTTCAGGTGCCAAGATATCAAAACTTGTCAAAGTGTAGTACAACAGTTTTGCTATGGAATAATGAAACTTTCTTTTTGTTTTCTGAAAAAGCAGCGTTTTGGACTTACGACACTTTTGCATAATAGCAACAAGATATACATACATACACACATGTATATATATATATATATATATATATATATAGACACACCCATACGTATAGACACTCATTCATGCCCATTTATACAAACCACCTATCTCACACCCACTGACCATCACACCCTTCTGCTTTAATTCTCTCTCACTTTCCTTAGGTCCAGTTACAGTCATGCAGCACGCCTTCTTCGAGACCTACCACAAGTTCACTGGATTTACTCCCCATGGCTTGGCTTCATTTGTGTTGGACCGTGTCAATGTTTTCTATTACAGGTACATATCTACAGATATATATATATATAAATACATACACACACACACACATATATATATAGTACTGCCTGATTGGCTGGCCGATGACAGTCTGGTACTCATTCTGTCGGTTCCTTTTGCCAAACAGTTAAGTTATGGGGGAACAAACACAGACAAAAAAAACACTGACACACACACATATATATATATATATATATGACAGGCTTCTTTCAGTTTCCATCTACCAAATCCACTCACAATGCTTTGGTTGGCCCAAGGCTATAGTAGAAGACACTTGCCCAAGGTGCCATGCAGTGGGACAGAACCTGGAACCATGTGGTTGGTAAGCAAGCTACTTACCACACAGCCACGCCTGCATCTATACACACACACACACACACACACACACACACACACACACACACACAGTATACTGGCTAAATTTAACAGTTTGCATAAAAGGAAAAGATAACACATTTTATTGTGTCTGGGGAAAATCATTCTTATTAATTAACACACTCACCAGTTCGATTTCCACTCATTTGCTTATTTATTTTTTCTAAAATTTTCGTTGCTTTTTGTAACCTCTTCAATATCCTTTCTAGAAATATAAATATTTTTCAATATTCTTTCTAAGAATATAACTATTTTTAAAAGAACCAAAATATATCCACTAGAATATGGCTGGGAGATAATAGTTTACTGTTTACTTGTTTCAGTCATTTTGACTGTGGCCATGCTGGAGCACCACCTTTAGTCGAGCAAATCGACCCCAGGACTTATTCTTTGGAAGCCTAGTACTTATTCTATTGGCTCTCTTTTGCCAAACCGCTAAGTTACGGGGACGTAAACACACCAGCATCGGTTGTCAAGCGATGTTGGGGGAACAAACACAGACACACAAACATATGCACACACACACACACACACACACACACACATATATATATATATATATATATATATATATATATAGATAATAATAAATGGAGCAAAACTCATGTCGATGAAAGTTCCTACATATATGTTTCAAAATAAATGGCGGCTCTTTCACAAAGAAGAAAGAGCTGTTGGAGTCCTCATTTATTTCTCTTCAGGGAGATCATAATAAAACATGTAATAGCAAGTCAAAAACGAAATAATGGGGTAACTTACGAGCTGAGATGTTACATTTAATAACAGATAATATTAATATATACATAAACTAATATATATACATATATATATATATATATATATAATCCAAAAGAGTTAGGGGTTGAGGATCCAACCCACTAAGAGGGATAGTATCTATCCAATATACTGCTGGAAGGGTACCCAATTATTGTTACACTAATGTTATACCAAGTGCAATAAGTGGGTACGGGTAAAAGGGGGTTATTTTACCCTAAATTTATATAGCAATAAGAAAATGGAGGAGAATGTGAGGTACTCATCAACTTGCAGGCACTATATTCCATTGATTAACCTGTTAGTTATAAAATAAACAGATTAATCAACAGAATACAGTGTCTGCAAGTACCTCATGTTCCCCTCCATTTTCTTATTGCTATATATATATATATATATATATATATACATGATGGGCTTCTTTCAGTTTCCGTCTACCAAATCCAATCACAAGGCTTTGGTCGGCCCGAGGCTATAGTAGAAGACACTTGCCCAAGGTGCCACGCAGTGGGACTGAACCCAGAACCATGTGGTTGGTAAGCAAGCTACTTACCACACAGCCACTCCTACGCCTATAACACTCTTCAGCTTCTGCGATTGCTTGAAGATGGCTCTAGAACCTGGTGTATGCATTTCTTCACTGTGGCCCTGCGAAGATCTTCCAACACCTTGATCTTGGTCACCAGCTTGGCATTCATATTGTATGCTGAGTGGTTGGTGTCTTTCTCAACCATGCCCCCCACACATAATAATCTACGGGATTAGAATAGGGGAAATTAGGGGACCAAAAATTAGGGTATGTGAAAACAAAAATTCCCAGATCACGCTACACCTTATAATATACTCACAGATGCTTTTCCTATTTATTGTACTCCCTAATAATACTCATATATACTCCTCTCGGCCCTTCGTTCACGCAGTATTCACCTGGAAGGATTTGAACCCATGGAGTCTGTCATAGAGGTCAACATTCTCAATGGGGATCGAACCCTTGTTACTCTGAGTAGTTCAACGCAGAACATCCAGCCAGGAACCAGAGTGTTTCATCTATATGTGAGTACTTCCAGATTTGTGGTGGTCACCACATTTAGCCATCTTCCTGTCTTCTGAGTCATTATGCTGTTTCTCTCTCTCTCTCTTTCTCTCCCTCACACTCTTTCAGTTGCTATATATGTATATGTGTGTGTGTGTGTGTATGTATATATATATATATATATATATATATATATATATATATATGTATGTGTGTGTGTGTATAATATGTGTGTATATATACATACACATCTTTATATATATACATATATATATATATATATATATATATATATATATATATATATATATATATACAATGTGTATATATGTAAATATATGTGTGTGTGTATATATATATATATATACTAGCAGAAATACCCGGCGTTGCCCGGGTTAAAGAGAATAATGAAATCTAAAAACGCCGTCTAGACTACACATCATCTTTATATATAGAGATGTATATACACACACGTATATATATGTATATCAATATAAATATATGAAAGTCAATGAAGTTTTGTAAAAGAAGGTGATCATGTACATACTTTCTTGCTGTTGTGATTATAACACCTCATTGTAAACTATGTTCCTTGTTTTCCCTTGTGGAGCATATACAAATAGGTTTTTTGTTGCTGCCCACTCTTGAGCAGCCAACATACAGTTGTCCATGTGAGAAGCAGGGCTCTTCCAAGAGAAGACCAGCTACAGACAGTGTTTGACCCTGATATTTGTTTATGGACATGGCAAAAGTCACACGAAGGGGGAATTGTAGTCTTCTGAATGTAAAAGGAATGTCTGCTCCTGATGGAGTAAGAGGAATTCTTGGAATAAAGACGTCATCCCCTTTTGCACATCCAGAAAGAATGGTAGCCTCGATAACGTGTGACATCATTTTCTAAATAATGCTCATCTGTTATGTTCGGGTTAAAATTTCATCAACATCAAAAATATATGAATTTTCATGGGAGTTATGGCCGTTATGCAAAGAATATAATTTCCAAATTTCATAAAGATCCATTCAGTACTTTTGACGTAGTTTTGGATAAGAAAACAAATGACTGTGTGTGTTTGTGTGCATGTGTATGTGTGTGTGATGGATGTATATATGTATAGATATCTGTATGTATGTATATATGTATATATGTGTACATATTACATGTACATCTATATATATATATACATTTACACATATGTATACATATACATGTATGTATAGATCTATATATATATATACATATACGTGTACATCTATATGTATACATATACATCTCTCTCTCTCTCTTTCTCTCTCTCTCTTTCTCTCTCTCTCTTTCTCTCTCTCTCTTTCTCTCTATCTCTTTCTCTCTCTCTTTCTCTCTCTCTTTCTCTCTCTCTCTTTCTCTCTCTCTCTTTCTCTCTCTCTTTCTCTCTCTCTCTCTCTCTCTGAATGTATCTGTCATTACAGTATCGAAATGGTGTACATATACATGTATGTGTATACATATACATCTCACTCTTTCTCTCTTTCTCTCTCTTTCTCTCTTTCTCTCTCTGTGAAAGTATCTGTCACTACAGTCTCGAAATGTGATTGTTGCAGTTAGTGGAATAGTTTCATTTTTAAAGTGAAAGTATTTGACATGAGTGTTTTTGTTTCACTTTTGACACGTAATACTTAAATAGTGGAGGAGATATTATGTTGCAGTGTGATCGAACTCTGCAAGAAGTTAATAATTTTTTTTGACTAAAACACAACTGGAACCCTAAGTAAGGCATGTGTAAAATTTGAATGAAATTGGTTGCGTAGTTCTCGAGTTTTAGGGATTCACACAGACAGACAGACAGACAGACACACATTCTCATTTTTATATATATAGATAAGATGTGTATATATACATACACATCTTTATATATATATACATATATATATATATATATATATATATATATATATATATGTATATGTATATATATATATATGTATATGTATGTAATATATATATATATATATATATATATATATATATATATATATATATCAGGGGTGTATGTATATATAGAGAGAGAGAAAGAGAGAGCTGATCTGGACCATAGAATATCTACTACTCTCTCTCTCTCTCTCTCTCTCTTTTCTGTTTCTCATTCATTGGAATACACCTCTTTCTTTCTCCCACTCTCCCTCTCTCTCTTTGTCTCTCTCTCTCTCTCTTTATCTCTCTCTCTGTCTCCATAACACACAAAACAACACCTCTCTCACATTTTCTTTCTCTTCCCTTTCTCTCCACCACCACCACCACCACCGTCATCACAATGATCATCACATCCACAGGGCTCCATACCAGGACACTCCCCAGAAATGTTAAACTACTTAACTCTGGGGACACTGAAGATTTGTGTGAAGACATCTCTCTTCAAGGAAGAAGGGATCATAGGACAGATCCCCATGCTCCAGCGAACACAGTGTGGAAAATCTCAGGTAGGGACCCATACCTTTTTTTGTTTTTATCATTTTATGTTTTATCTGTAGCGAAAGTTCGTGATTTGGTGGGTTAGAGTGTTTGGCTGGCGATCTTCAGATCATGAGTTCAATACTCGATGGCACAGCAATAAGCAGATGGGCTTAAGGGGTCACAACTTGAATTCTTACCCTATCTACATATATGTATATGTTTATATATACACACATTATATATACAATATATATACACATATATATATATACAATATATATACATAATCTCTCTCTCTCTCTCTCTCTCTCTATATATATATATATATATATATATATATATATATATATATCAAGATCTGGCACTCCGTCGCTTACGACGTCGAGGGTTCCAGTTGATCCGATCAACGGAACAGCCTGCTCGTGAAATTAACGTGCAAGTGGCTGAGCACTCCACAGACACGTGTACCCTTAAAGTAGTTCTCGGGGATATTTCAGCGTGACACAGAATGTGACAAGGCTGACCCTTTGAATTACAGGCACAACAGAAACAGGAAGAAAGAATGAGAGAAAGTTGTGGTGAAAGAGTACAGCAGGGTTTGCCACCATCCCCTGCCGGAGCCTCGTGCAACTTTTAGGTGTTTTCGCTCAATAAACACTCACAACGCCCGGTCTTGGAATCGAAACCGCGATCCTATGACCGCGAGTCTGCTGCCCTAACCACTGGGCCATATATATATATATATATATATAATGTTTATTACTGGTGAAGGCCGGTTTATAGGGTTACCCTGGGTTTCTCGCCATAAGGGGTACCTTTATGGCGTATCTTCAGACCCTAAGACTGTTGGCCTATGACCTCTTTAAAATATGGAGGGAAATATGATACAGATATAAACAATGGGGATTATCTCCCTTTGGTGTTGGTCATCAGCTTCTGGCTGTGTTGTCCTCTGTCAGCTATGCCACCTGTTGGCTATGAAGGTAAAAGGTAGGGGGGTTATCTCCCACCCTCATCAGCAATCAATATCCGGCTGTGGTGTAATTATTGCTAATACCGCTATTATCGCTATTATGGGGTTCCCAAAACACTAACAAGAATGGCCTGAAAAATCTCCATTCTGGTACGTGCGATTTCCATGTGTTCGGTTACGCATAGCTTGCTGCGTTTCGTTCCATTTATGTACGGACGCGAATGGTGAAGTATTTTCCATGATATCAAGTATGGAATTCCATCTTCCTTCAGTTGCCAGATAAGGCAGGCCAGCAATGTTACATATCTCCTTTCCAGGACCTTGAAGGAGGATCTATGGTTGGAAAGGCATTTCTTAAAGGAAGTTCCCGCACATCCAAAGAATAAACATATTTAATTGATTGTCAGCTCATCATTTCTTACTTTCTCTCTTTCTCCCTCTTTTTTTTCTCAGATAATCACAGTGGGAGGCACAACTGGCTGGAGCCCCAACAGTACAGACATCAGCAATTTATCCATTGTCCAGGGAGACATGTTAGGGTTTGTCTATGGAGCCACAGAGAATGTCATCTTACTGAAGGATAAGGTGAGTTAGACTGGATTCTTCTCTTCCTCTACGGGCTTCTTTCAGTTTCCGTCTACCAAATCCACTCACAAGGCTTTGGTCGGCCCGAGGCTATAGTAGAAGACACTTGCCCAAGATGCCACGCAGCGGGACTGAACCCAGAACCATGTGGTTGGTAAGCAAGCTACTTACCACACAGCCACTCCTACGTATATACATACATACATACATATATATATATATACAACAGGTTTCTTTCAGTTTCCGTCTACCAAATCCACTCACAAGGCTTTGGTCGGCCCGAGGCTATAGTAGAAGACACTTGCCCAAGGTGCCACGCAATGGGACTGAATCCAGAACCATGTCGTTCGTAAGCAAGCTAGTTACCACACAGCCACTCCTACGATTATAATAATAATTATATATTATTATCTATATTGATTTCAAATTTTGGCTCAAGGTCAGTAATTTCAGGGAAGGGAGGGATAAATCAACTGGAATTTAAGTTATCGGCCCCAAAAGGATGAAAGGCAAAAATCAACCTCAGTGGAATTTGAACTCAGAACTTGAAGCCGGATGAATTGGTGCTAAGCATTTCACCCTGTGTCCTAATGGTTCCGCCAGCTTGCTACATTATGTTATTGTATAAAAGGCACTCCGTCGCTTACGACGTCGAGGGTTCCAGTTGATCCGATCAACAGAACAGCCTGCTCGTGAAATTAACGTGCAAGTGGCTGAGCACTCCACAGACACGTGTACAGCATCCCCTGCCGGAGCCTCGTAGGGCTTTAGGTGTTTTTCGCTCAATAAACACTCACAACACCCAGTCTGGGAATTGAAACCATGATCCTATGACCGCGAGTCCGCTGCCTTAACCACTGGACCATTGCGCCGCCACTTTATTGTATATATTGGTATGCAACCAATATATTATTTCTCCTGTCTATCAATCTATTAATTATCTCTTTCTCTCTCTCTCTCCCCTATTTACAGGACCACTTCCAGAGATGTGACTTCACTGACAGCCGACCTATAGGTAACAAACTACTGCCGTCAGAGAGTAAAGGCACAGTTCTACACCCGTTTCCCAAACCTGGAACATTTTACATTGCGTCACAGTCTTCCTGCAATTCCACGCAGCCCCTGAAAATGGTCTTGACAGTTATTGGTGAGTTCAGTTGATCCCTTTTTTTGCACTTGTTGCTGCTGGTGTTGGTGTTGGTGTTGTTTGCCACCATGGTGAAGGTGGTGGTGGTGGTGGTGGTGTGTAGTGGTGGGGGGTTGTAGTGGTTTGGGATTGGAGATGTGTAGGGATAGTGGTGGTGGTGGTGGTGGTGGTGGTACCCACTACCACCACATCCACTACCGCCACAACCACTACCACCACAACCACTACCACCACAGCCACAACCACTGCAACCACCACAGCCACTACCACCACAACCACCACAACCACTACCGCCACAACCACTACCACCACAACCACTACCGCCACAACCACTACCGCCACAACCACTACCGCCACAGCTACTATCACCACAACCACTACCACCACAACCACTACCACCACAGCCACTACCACCACCTTAGCATCCATTCATTACAATATATTTCTTTGTCTCTCTTTCTCTATTAACAGATAACATCCACCATAGCGAACAGTACACCAAATCTCATTGCCGAGACTCTGTCTACATGGTGTGGCGCCAGGCACAGTTGGACACATACCATGGAGTGGACGGGGTGGCTGCATCATTGGGCGGAGTAGTTGTCGGTCTCGTCATTCTGTCAGCTGTCTTGCTCTGGGACCGTCTTCTAAATGCTGAGTCGTCAGGAGTCAACGGATTCGAGAGATTCTAACACATGTGACTGGACTTGGTCATCGCTGACCATAATACTCATGATCTGTTTCGGTCTTTATTGACCACACTTTTAATCCTTTTGGTCTTGACTGACCACGGCCCTATGCAAGCTTGATCTCCATCGATTGTACCCCTGTCCAGAAATGGCCTGGACTAATCATGTCCTTATCCCCTGTCCACACTTTGTCTGGACTGACGATATCCCTGTCCAGACTTGGTCTGGACTAACCACACCCTTGTCCACTATTGTTCTCAACTGACCATGTCCCAAACCAGACTTTGACCATACCTATGTCCAGACTTAGTCTGCACTGACTACATTACTGTCCAGATTGCATCTGAACTGACCACATTCCTCTTCACTACTGATCTCTACTGACCATGCCCCTATCCACACTTTGACCATGTCCCTGTCCAGACTTGGTCTGGACTGACTACACCCCTGTCCATTGTTTATCTCTGCTGGCCACACCCCTTTCTATACTTGATCTACTTTGACCATTCCCTTGTCCAGACTTAGTCTGGACTGACCATGCCCTTGTCCATTGGTCTTTATCAATCACACCCCTGCCCCGTTTTGGCCTTCACTGACTACACCTAACCCTCTTGGTCAACACTGACTATACCCCTGTCTAGTCTTGTTCTCTACTGCCCACACACCATTGATGCCCTCACCACTGTCAAGACTTGGTCTCCATTGACCACATCCCTATCAATCATAGTCAGGATTGACCACCAGTGTCCACTCCCTTCCGTTCTTGGTCTCAACTGGCCACACCCCTAATCAAACTAGGTTTTCAATTGACCACAACTTTGTCCAAACTTGGCCCCCCCACTGTCAACTCCTATCCCTCTTAATCTCTTGGCTCACCCCAGATCAAACCTGCTTTCCACTTGACCACCATACCCTTGTCAAGACTTGACCTCCACTGTCCACACCCTTCCCTTCTTGGTCTCAACTTGCCATACTCCTAATCAAACTTGGTCTTCAATTGACCACCTCCGTCCCTCTTAATTTTGGTTGGCCACACCCCTGGTTAAACATGGTTTCCAATTGACCACACTTTTGTCAAAAACTTGATATTTGGTGACCATCCCCATCCCTCTTAATCTTGGTCTCAACTGGCTACACCCCTGGTCAAACATGATTTCCAGTTGACCACACCCTTGTCAAAAACTTGATATTTGCTGACCATCCTCATCCCTCTTAATTTTGGTCTCAACTGGCCATACCCTTAGTCAAACTTGATTTCCAGTTGACTACACCCTTGTAAAATCTTGATCTTTGCTGGTCAAGCCCTGTTCATCTTTGTCTAAACTGACCACACCCCTAATAAACATTGGTTTTTCCTTAACCATTCCCTTGTCAAAACCTAGTGTTCACACAACACATCCTTGGTCTTGGCTGGCCACACCACTGGTCAAATTTGTTTTTTTTTCCCCTGACCATATCCTTGTCAAGACTTGGCCTTCACTGACAATCTGATATTTCATGAGCCACATTGCAGACCCTTCTTGGTCCCAGCTGACCATGGTCCCTTAATGAGCCCTTTCTCTTGATCTCATTTCAGCCAATGCTGACCCAAATTGACCGTATCTTGGGAACATTCCTACTAACTGTGCAACCATTGGAAAAAAAAAAAAAACATGCTTGTCCCCTTGGGGACGCTTTAGGTATGCTGTCACCTCATTTCGTCCCCTTGAGTTCCTGCATTTCTGCCACCACCGCCACAACCACCACCACCACCACAACCACCACAACCATCATCACCACCATCATCATCATCATCATAATCACCACTACCACCTCCACTGTCACCACCACAACCACCACCACCACCACAACCATCATCACCATCATCATCATCATCATCATCATCACCACTACCACCACCACAACCACCACCACCACCGTCATCATCACTACCATCCTCGTCATCACCACTATCATACCACCATCATCACCACCACCACTACAACCACCACAACCATCGTCATCATCACTATCACCACAACTGCTGCTGCTACCACTATCACCACTACCACAACTACTGTCACCATCACCACCACCACCATCATCATCATCATCATCACCACTACCACCACCACTGTCACCACCACCACCACCATCATCATCATCACCACTAGCACTTCCACTGTCACCACTACAACCACCACCACCACAACCATTGTCATCATCACCATCACCACAATCACCATCACCACAACTGCCGCTGCCACCACTATCACCACTACCACAACTACTGTCACCATCATCACCACTACCACACTACCATCATCATCACCACCACCATCATCATCCGTACCCTTTTCAGCCCTGCCTTAGCCATAGTCCCACTTTTTGATCCCAGCCTGTAGCCTACTAACTCCAACCAAACTCCTCACTCCCTAGACCAGGCTCCACTCCACCCCCACCCCCCAGCCTACCACCAACCCCCTCTCCCCCCACCACATGGCTGTTCAGTTGTTTTTATTGTTGTTGTTATTGCTTAACCACCATGTCAGGCCCAAGCTTAACAGAAATTCCAAATATGACCACCCCAACATTACTGTCACATAGGGCAAATTGTATCTGGACTACACTTACTAAAGGTTCGTGGGGGGGGGGGTTGGCTGCTATTTCTGCAAGGCTTAGCTACCACTTGTTTCATTTCTCCTCCCACCACCCACCCACCCACCCCGTATCCACCTGTGCATATCTCTCCTCCCACCAAACCCATTTATCTTTACCCCCCACCACCACTATCCACATTTACCTCCCCACCTCCCGTCCACCTACATTCCCCCCCACCGCCCCTTGTCCAACAATGCATTTGTCTTTCCAACCCTCCTCCGCCCACTCCTCCTGCCAACACATTTAACCCCCCCTTCCTACCCCCACATCCACTGATAACACCACCACAGCATTTGCCTCCCCTTCCTCCTGTCCATTCACCTCCACCCCTTCCTTCATCCCCACATTCGTCTGTCCCCCCCCTGCATGTCCACCCATGTCCACCACTAATCCATTCCTCTTTTCTACCCTCCCCCCTTCTCAGTGAACACATTCATCTACCCTCCCCCTGATGCCACTGGCACTAAACCCATTCACCTTCACCCCTTTCCTCCCCTCCACCCCTCATATCCACCCCCACCATGCCTGTGCCCATTCACCTTTCCTTCCCTCCTCCCCTTCTCCGCCCACACATTCATGTGCCCCCTCCCCCCCACGACTCTTGACCCCACTGACACCTTCATCTCTCCTCACCCCACAAATTCATTTTCCCTCCTTCATGTCTACCCATATGTCCACCTCTCCACCCACCCCTCTCATATCCACCAACACATTCATCTTGCCCTAGGCATTCTTCTCTCTCCTTCCCACCCACCCATCCACCAAGGCATTCATCTCTCCTTCCTCCATCACCCTCAGCACAATCATCTCTTCCCCTACCCCACACCCACCTCTCCTCTCACACCATTCCACCCCCACCCCATATCCACTGATGCATTTATCTCTCCTCCACAAAGACCCACCCAAACTACTCAGCACTCCACCACATTGTGCATCCCCCCTCTCCCATCCCATCCCAATCCTTCCTCCCCTGGACATTACCAGACTGGAATCCCCCCACCTTCATCCATGTATATTTTTATTATCCTGCAGTCATCATCTCTTAGCTGATCAAAAAGACCAGCATGCTACACACATGAAGATCGGTTTGGAACTAACATGTCGCCAGAAATTAAACCATCATCCTTACAGGTGTCTCATTAACTTACCTGGCGTGTCGTTATCTTACCTGTCGTGAAACATTATTTAAAGCAACCGTGAATCCACTTTAGTGCACTGCTCTGTCCCCTGAAAGACAAAGCTTCACATCTTCAATGTGTTGGTACTTTCTGTTCTCCTCTAGGGAACAGAAACGTCACCCCTCACAAAGGCCCTGACAACTTACCTGTCTGTCTTAAAATACAATTCAGTGCGATCGTGTAATCAGAAACAAGACTGTCAGGTGTGTCATCTAATTACCTGTCGTACATATCTTTGCAGCATCATGTAGTAAAAAAATAAATGACCACCTCTACAGATTTTTTCCTACATGTTTTGAACTAACATGCAAGTTAACAACATCATGTCACCAGAAATTAAACTATCACTTTTACAGGTGTTTCATTAACTTACCTGGTGTGTCGTTATCTTATCTGTCATAAAACATGATTTAATGCAACCAGAAACATTAATTTACCTGTCATAATGCAGGTTATCTTACCTGTCCAAAATAAAAGTTGTAAAAAAAAGTTGTACCTTGGCACCAGAAACACGACTATCGTTATATAGGTATGTGATTGATGTCATACAGGTATTTTGTTATCCTACCTCTCATCAGAAATGAAACCCACCACACAATTATGTCATTAATTTACCTGCCATGAAACATTATTTCATGCAACCATGAAACCAGAAACTATCAACAAACAGGTATGTCATTCACTTACCTGTGTAAAACGCAAGTTAATGGTATCGTACCACCAGGAGCAAGACTGTCACCATACAGGTATGTTGTTATCTTACCTGTCAAAAATAGATTTTAATACCTTGCCACCAGAAATGAGACTGTTGCTGTACAGGTGTGTCACTGACTTACCTGTCATCATGAAGTTGTATTGTTATCTTACCTGTCATAAAATTTAATTTAATGGCATTGTGTCACCAGATGTGAGACTGTTATCATACCTGTCATAAAATGTTATTAATGCAGCCATGTAACCAGAAACTATCAACCAACAGGTATGTCATTAACTTACCTGTATAAAACACAAGTTAATGATATTATGCTACCAGAAATGAGACTATACAGATGTCATTAACTTACCTGTCACCATACAGGTGCATTGTTATGTTACCTGTCATCAAACAAAAGTTAATATCGGTGGTACCAGAAACAAGACTGTCACCATACAGGTGTGTCATTATCTTACCTGCCATCATACTTACCTGTCGGAAAATAAAAGCTAATGGTATTGTATCACCAAAACTGAGAATGTCACAAAACAGGTGTGTTGTTATCTTACCTGTGCAAAATATAATTTAATGGTATTGTGTCTCCAGAAACAAGAACTCATTATTCAAGGTGTGTTAAATTACCTGTCAAAAATGCAAATTAATGATATTGGTAAAACTGAAATTCAACTACTAAAATTCCAGGTGTTTTATCAACTTACCTGTTATTAAGCATGAATAAATGTTATTTCACCAGAAACTAGACTATTACTAGTCCAGGTGTGATATTTATTTACCTGTGTACAACACAAATTTGTGGTATAGTTTAATCAGAAAATAAAGTATCACAATTTCAGGTGTGTTCTTTACCTTACCTGTCATAAAACACAAGTCATTGGTCTCATGTAACCAGAAAGTAATCTTTCACAAGTCCAGGTGTGTTATTAATTTACCTGTATAAAACCAGATACTGTTTATAATAATATACAGTATATAGTGTATATATATGTATATATATTAATTTGCCTGTATATAACTAGAAAGCAGACTGATACCACTCCAAATGTTATTCTACCTGACATAAAACATATATTAAAGGAATTATATCACCTGAAACCAGACTATTACAATTTCAGGTGTGTTAATTAATTTACCTGTATAAAACAAGTTATTGATATTGTGTCACCAGAGACTAGAATATTACCATTCCATGTGTTTTATTACCTTACCTGTCATGAAACACCTGGTATTTCATCTGACATAAAACACAAGTTACAAGAATCATATTATAAGCAACTAAACTACTGCAAACCCAGGTGTGTTATTAACTTACCTGTATGAAACAAGTCGTTGATATTGTGTCACCAGAAACTAGAATATTACCTGTCATAAAACACCTGGTTTTCACCTGACATTAAACATGTGTTAAAGGAATCGTATCCTTAGCAACTAAACTATTACCATCCTGGGTATGTTATTAACTTTCCAAGTCGTTAATATTGTGTGGCACTGGCACAAGGGTTCCAGTTGATCCAATCAACAGAATAGCCTGCTGAGTACTCCACAGACACGTATACCCTTTATGTACTTCTCAAGGAGATTCAGTGTGACAAGGCTGGCCCTTTTGAATTACAGGTACTACTCACTTTTTCCAGGTGAGTAGACTGGAGCAACATGAAATAAAGTGTTTTGTTCAAGGATATAATGCACCGGCAGGAATTGAACTCACAACTTAACGATTATGAGCCGAATGCCCTAACCACCCAGCCACATGCCTTCAATATTGTGTAACCAGAAACTAGACTACTATAATCCCAGGTGTGTTATTAACTTACCTGCTTGTTTGCTTGCTTCATGATCCTGCTTGAGAGGGCTGAGGTCATCCCAGGTGAGTGCTTCCAGAGATGTCAACATGTGTAGAGCTGACCAGGTCCACCAGGGCTCCTCATTGCCGGTGGTCCCATGCCAGCCCCGTCTGCATCCTCCAAGATGACATCAAGCTTCTGGAGCCCGTCCTTAATCACATCCAGCCACCTGGTTATAGGTTCTCTTCCAGCTCTCATCTGCCGTGTCAAATGAGAGTAAGGCCTTGGTAGGATGAACCGGTGGAAGATGGAAGACATGTCCAAACCAGTGCATGTGATGGATAGCCATGAGGTGGGAGGTTGTGGGTCAACACATGTGCACATGCAGTTCTTTGTTGGAAACATGATGGTGACATCTGATGTTCTCGATGGTTCCTAGGGCTTTGCTACTGAATCCACTTTGGTGCACGGCTCTATCTCCTGAAAACTTCACATCTTCAATGTGTCGGTACTCTCTGTTCTCCTCTATGGAGCAAAAACGTGGCCCCCTTACAGGTGTCTCATTAACTTACCTGGCGTGTCGTTATCTTACCTGTCGTGAAACATTATTTAATGCAACCATGAATCCACTTTACTGCACTGCTCTGTCCCCTGAAAGACAAAGCTTCACATCTTCAATGTGTTGGTACTTTCTGATCTCCTCTATGCAGCAAAAACGTGGCCCCCTTCGCAAAGGCACTGGCAACTTACCTGTCTGTCTTAAAATACAATTCAGTGTGATATTATTATCAGAAACATGACTGTCAGGTGTGTCATTTACTTACCTATTGTATGCATCTTTTCAGTATCATGTTGTTGGCACTCCGTCGCTTACGACGTCGAGGGTTCCAGTTGATCCGATCAACGGAACAGCCTGCTCGTGAAATTAACGTGCAAGTGGCTGAGCACTCCACAGACACGTGTACCGTTAACGTAGTTCTCAGGGATATTCAGCGTGACACAGTGTGACAAGGCTGACCCCTTTGAATTACAGGCACAACAGAAACAGGAAGAAAGAGTGAGAGAAAGTTGTGGTGGAAGAGTACAGCAGGGTTCACCACCATCCCCTGCCGGAGCCTCGTGGAGCTTTAGGTGTTTTCGCTCAATAAACACTCACAACACCCGGTCTGGGAATAGAAACCGCGATCCTATGACCACGAGTCCGCTGCCCTAACCACTGGGCCATTGCGCCTCCACTCAGTATCATGTAATAAAAAAATAAACAACCACCTTTACAGATTGCCATACTAAATTCTGTACACCTGAACCTAAATTTTTGCTGAACTCATCTACCATACCTTATATATATATATATATAATAATATAAGTATATAGATATATGCGTATATCCATACATATATGTACATACCTACATCTATATGTATACATGCATGCATATATGGATACAGGACATCACAAAAAAAAAAGTTAAATACAATGAGAAAAGAAAACAGAAAACAAACTTTTTTCGAACAACTGAAAAAAACCAGAAAAACAACATATATATATATAAATATGTACACACACACACACACTATATATATATATATATATATATATATATACATATATATAAATATGTACATATATATATATATATATACATATATATATATGTATGTATATATATATATATATATATATATATATATATACACAAGAATAAGGGCAGGGAATCGTCAATTAATAATAGAATTAACAATTAAAGATTTTGCCAAGTACTTCAGTATGAAAAAACCTTTATCGGTAAAACCATTTATCATCATAAATATACAGGGATTAGCATTGAGTTGCTTCTCCAACATACTGAAAATTTAGAAATAGCAGTCAAAGAACTACTGATTCTAAACTACAAATTTTTCTCTAAATGGATGGCAATATTTATGGCACACATAGAACAAAAAACCGGAGGGAAAAGCACAAACAAAACAAGACTTGTTTTGTTTACGCTTTTCCCTCCGGTTTTGTTCTATGTGTGCCATAAATATCGCCATCCGTTTAGAGAAAAATTCGTAGTTTAGAATCAGTAGTTCTTTGACTGCTATTTCTAAATTTTCAGTATGTTGGAGAAGCAACTCAATGCTAATCCCTGTATATTTATATATATATATATATATATATATATATATATATATATATAAATATGTACATATATATATATATATGTATATATATATATATATACATGCATATATATATATATAAATATGTACATATATATATATATATATATATATATATATATATATATATATATATATATATATATATGCATGTGTATGTATATGTATATATATGGAAAGCGGACGTTAAACAATATATATATATACAAATATGTACATATATATATATATATATATATATATATACACACACACATATTATATATATATATATATATATATATATATATATATATATATATATATGCATGTGTATGTATATATATCTAGCTGTGTATATGTACCTCCAACACCCACTGACTACTAGTGTTGGTTTGTTTTCGTCCCCATAATTTCAAACTGATGAAATAAGTACTGGGGTCAGTGAGTTCAAGCTAAACCCTTGGAGGCAGTGCCCCAGATCAAAGACCAAAGCAGGTAAAAGATGAAAGATAACATTATTCCAGGTATGTTATAACTTACCTGTTTTATCAATTACCTGTTAACGAGACACCTGGAACATATAAACAAGTTTTCAGTATCATTGAAGCAGCAATTAAACTAATACCATTCCAAATGGAGTTATAATTTACCTGCGTTATTAATTACCTGTTAATAACACACCTGGAAACACAAGTTATTGGTAATATTTAATTAGAAACTTGACAATCACCTGTGCAGGTGTGCTATTAATTTACCTGTATAAGACATGTCAATGATATTGTTATTAATTTAATTGTTTTAAAACTTAAGTTTATGGTGTTGTGTCTCCACACACCTATCACCATTACTAGAGTGTGATGTAATTAACTTACCTGTATAAAAACACTAATTAAATACTACTATATCCTGTTTTAATTTTAATAATTAGTGTGTTCATACCCCATGATATGTTATTTTGCTTTTATGGGTGTTTTTTTACAGTGAGAGTTCCTGTGACAAAAGTATGTAACCTTTGAAATTATCTAATATATTCTTGTAAAGTCATATTTATGCATTCAAGTGTATTTGGACATGTGAAGACCTTCCACTACGAAAATAGTCTTGGGAGAAAATTCTCTCTTTCTCTAGACTTAATTTATCAATAAATTAAATACCAGCCCATTGGTACTTAATTTATCGACCCCAAAAGGATGAAAGACAAATTCGACCATGGTGCAATTTGAACTCAAATCTGAAATTTTCTGCAAATGTAAGCCCTTGGATAAATTTATTTTGACACCAACCTCTCTGGATTCAGCAGTTGTCTCACAGACTTTTCGACTCCTCACTGATGAATTAGTTTGGAGATGGTGGTGGTGGGGTCATTTTTGTTTTTTAAGGAACAAATTAAGCTCTGCAAGTCGTCTTTCTCAGTGTTCATTTGGACACCTGTGCACAAGGAAAATTTACAATTTTCCTTCTTTGGAAAATAAACAAAGAGAACGACCTTCTCTGGAAAACAAAAGAAGAATATTTTATAAGATTTCTGAGTCCGAAACTAAACTGGAAATAGTCAACAACAACTTTCACTATATGTAATAACACATGCTTGAAAACATTAAGAACCGAAAGCTCTTGCACATCTATAAAAGCAAAGCCAACACACATTTTGTGAAATCTCTTCCCAAAGGTTAGTGTCTTTCGACTTTCTAAAAAGGTTCTTTTCTCAATCTTAACTCTTTGAGAAAAAATCTTCTCTCCAAATGTATCAAGGAACTTCCAAAACACTCCAAATATATATATATATATATATATATATATATTTTGCGGAGATTTACTTACCTAGCTAGCAAGTGACCTGATCTGAGATCATGTGCTAGAACGAAAACAATTGTAGCGTGGAAGGTGTTTATAAGCCATTTAAAATAACACACAAAAGCCGTCAGATTCGTTTCAACATTTAAATTTAATTTGCCAAAATATTTTCGTCACTTTGAGACCACGACCTGTTCACTATATATATATATATATATATATATATATATATATACAGTATATATATGTGTGGATGCACATGGCTTAGTAGTTAGGGTATTTTATTCATGATTGTAAAATTATGGTTTTGATTCCTGGACTGGGTGACACATTGTGTTCTTGAGCAAAACACTTCATTTCACATTACTCCTGTCCACTCAGCTGGCAAAAATGAGTAATCCTGTGACGGACAGGCATCCTGTCTAGGGAGGATTATATAGGTTAGAGAAGCCAGGAAACCAGCCCCATATTCCTTATGAGGTAATGTAGACCAACTATTCTTATTACAACTATTACACTCCCCTCATAAACCCACCATTATGCAGGGTCCCTGTATTTTAAATATACCAGTGAGTTGATGTTTTTGTTTCTTTAATCCTTAGCATACTCTAATGAAAGCACTGATGCAGTGGTCAGCTATGTGGTAACACAACTCCTCAGATTCTACAATTTCTGATACCTTTAGATTGCTGGAGTAATACAGATGACATTGCGATGTCATTTTAATTATTTTCTCCTAGCCCAAGCTCTCTTTCTTTAATTAAATCTTTAATAAATAATTCTTAATTTTGACACAAAACTGGCAGTTTTAAGGAGAAGAGACAAATCAATTCAATGAACCTTTGTATTTGACTGGTACTTTATTTCATCAGCATTTAAATCCAAAATTCCACAACACTACATGATTCTAAATCTGAAATTTTCTGCAAAGGTAAGCACTTGGATAAATTTCTTTTGACACTAACCTCTCTGGATTCAGCAGTTGTCTCACAGACTTTTGGACTCCAGTTAGATTAATTATGATTTCTACAGTCAAAGGGGACATAACTCTTAATTTCCTTTCTTTTCTAATTTATTCACCCTCTCTTTTCTCATGCCATTTTTCTGCATCAACCTTCTGCTCATGTTTTCTCATCTACCAGCATCTTGACTTTCAAATAGAGCTATGTGCCCTGAGCCTGAAAATTACTTTAATTTTCTTTCTTTTCCCATTTTTATTCATCCTTTGTCTTCCACTTTTTGCGGTTCCGAGCCTCATGATTGCTTGGAGACACAAGGCACATTATATAAGTCTATCTAACCTTAGTGTCACTTTGGCAAGGAACTATTAGCTCTTATTTTAAGTAATGTGTATGTTATATATAATACGCATACATGCATACATGTATGCATATACATACATACATACACCAATGTCTGTGTTTGTATGTAATTAGTTTTAGTTGAGATGTTTTCCGATATTTTTTCCAGTCGATAAACCACAAAATTACTTTGAAATAACAAACGTTCATCAACACTCTAATTAACAATACTCTTTACTCTTTTTTACTCTTTTATTTGTTTCAGTCATTTGACTGTGGCCATGCTGGAGCATCACCTTATTCTTTGTAAGCCTAGTACTTATCCTATTGCCAAACCGCTAAGTTACGGGGAGATAAAGACACCAGCATCGGTTGTCAAGCCATGTTGGGGGTGGGGACAAATACAAACACACAAACATATACACACACATACATATATATATATATATATATATATATATATATATATATATATATATATATATATATATATACGTATATGCGACAGGCTTCTTTCAGTGTTCGTCTACCAAATCCACTGACAAGGCTTTGGTCGGCCCAGGGCTATAGTAGAAGACACTTGCCCAAAGTGCTACGCAGTGGGACTGAACCCGGAACCATGTGGTTCGTAAGCAAGCTACTTACCACACAGCCACTCCTATGCCTACACATAGATAATTTTAAGAAGTGGTATATATCTGTATATATATAGATATGTCTGTGTGTGTGTTTAATTAGTTTTAGCTGGGACTTTGAAATTTTACCTAAACCCTTATCCCAGTTCCCTTTCCATCAGCAAACCACAAAATCCCTTTAAAATAACTGTCTCCACTTTAAATATTACTTTAGCGGCATGTGGTGATTATTGTATTGGTCGTGCTGTCACATCCAATGCCACCAAAATTCGAGCAGGGGTCGGACAAAAGTTTCCCATTAACATTTGTGATTAAATTAATAAGGTTACCAGTTATAAGGAATTTAACATTTTCGATGGATGTGCAGCACACACCTGGAATATACACCCCTGATATCTATCTATCTGTCTATCTATCTTTATGTTAATCTTGGCTTTTCTGCTGATGATAGCTGGTCTTGCAAAATATTATTTTCTTTTGCTGAAAATAGCTTGAAACCTTGGTTCAGAAAATAGATGGTAAATATTTATATTTTTCATTCTCTTTCGAAATTATCCCTAATTGTGGTTTGGAGTTTTGACTGCTCCTTCTAGCAGGTTAGGTGTCCTATTATGGACATCTCTCTCATGTGTTTAAATGTACACTGTATTTATATGAATAATATATAGTCTATTGGCTAGTTTTTTTCTTCTCGCTAGACCACTGGTAGCAAAAAGAATTTCTAAAAATTTTTTTGCTACCCTAAGATTTATTAATATATATATATATATATATATAAATCGTCCAACCCATGCTAGCATGGAAAGCGGACGTTAAACGACGATGATGATGATGATATATATATATATATATATATATATATTTGTGTGTGCTTATATATATATATATGCATATTCTTTTTTTCTTTTACTTGTTTCAGTCATTTTGTCTGCGGCCACGCTGGAGCACCACCTTTAGTCGAACAAATTGACCCCAGGACTTATTCTATGTAAGCCTAATAGTTATTCTATTGATCTCTTTTGCTGAACCACTAAGTTATAGGGACGTAAACACACCAACATTGGTTGTCAGGCGACGATGGAGGGACAAACAGGGACACACAAATATATACATATATATATATGATAGGCTTCTTTCAGTTTCCGTCTGCCAAATCCACTTACAAGGCTTCAGAAAACACTTGCCCTAGGTGCCACGCAGTGGGACTGAACCCGGAACCATGTGGTTGGGAAGCAAGCTTACCACACAGCTACTCCTACAACTATATGATGATATATATATATATTCGAAAGGAGCTCACTCTCGGTCCTTGCCTTCATGAGGCCCAATGCTCGAAAGGTGCCTTTATGTACCACCGGCACGGGTGCCATTTGCATGACACCGGTATCTGCCACAGTTGGCTTGATGGGTCTTCTTCTCACGCACAACATAATGCCAAAGTTCTCGATCATTGCCTCTGTGGGGCCCAACATTTAAAAGGAGCTGTCTCGGTCCTTGCCTTGGCTTGATGGGTCTTCTTTTCAAGCCCTTTCAATAATTAGTTAATTGGATATTTAACCAAGTGTCTAATGATAAAAGAGTGGAATTGAACCAGTGTGTGTGTTAATTATATTGGAATGATGACTTCCCCTAGACACAACAAAATATGGTGTGTTTGTTCTTAGGTCATGACTGGGTGGGAGGCGCAATGGCCCAGTGGTTAGGGCAGCGGACTCGCGGTTTCGAATCCCAGACCGGGCGTTGTGAGTGTTTATTGAGCAAAAACACCTAAAGCTCCACGAGGCTCCGGCAGGGAGATGGTGGCGAACCCTGCTGTACTCTTTCATCACAACTTTCTCTCACTCTTACTTCCTGTTTCTGTTGTGCCCGTAATTCAAAGGGTCAGCCTTGTCACACACTGTGTCACGCTGAATATCCCCGAGAACTATGTTAAGGGTACACATGTCTGTGGAGTGCTCAGCCACTTGCACGTTAATTTCACGAGCAGGCTGTTCCATTGATCGGATCAACTGGAACCCTCGACGTCGTAAGCGACAGAGTTCCAACAACAACATGACTGGGTGGCAACAGATGAATCTAGTAAATAGCTTAATATAATGAAAAACATAATCATAAATATAGATTAATAATGATCAGATAATTTCCAGCTATAATATTAGCTTAAAATACGACACATCTGTTGTAGCCTAACACTAAATATAATATTGATATCTCTTTCCTTTTTACTTGTTGTCTTTTATATCTGACTGGCACCCGTGCCGGTGGCACATAAAATGCAACATTCAGGCGTGGCTGATGCCAGTGCCGCCTGACTGGTTCCGGTGCTGGTGGCACTTAAAAAGCACCATTCAAGCATGGCTGGGGCCAGTGCCACCCGACTGGCTCCCGTGCCGGTGACACGTAAAAAGCATCATTCAAGTATGGCCGATGCCAGTGCCACCTGACTGGCTCCCGTGCCAGCAGCACATAAAAAGTACCCGCTACTCTCTCGGAATGGTTAATTAATTTGCCAATTGTCCTTGTGTAGTTATACACAAAATGAATTATCAATCTGGGTTTATATGAAAGAAAAGTATAAATACCACCATGACT
>NC_142956.1:17652634-17660134 GCF_046866305.1 Octopus bimaculoides
TATAATATAATAATATATATATATAATATAATATATATATATAATATAATATATATATATAATATAATATATATATATATATATATATATATATATATATATATGTATGTATATATAATATATATATATGTCTCCAGATTTCAATATAGATGTGTCTGTATATATAAATATACATATATGTGTGCGTGCATGCATGCATATATATATATATGTATATATATATATATATATATATATATATATATACATAAATATATATACATATATATATATATATATATATGCATGCACACACACATATATGTATATTCATATATACAGACACATCTATATTGAAATCTGGAGATATTGCAATTAAATGTAGGTTAATATCCACATGAGGAAATAACGTAACAACTGAGAGATGTTTTGTTGCTGGATTTGGTTTTTGGTGTGGGGGACTGAAGTGAGGGAGGACGTGGGCAGAGATGAAGGGATGGATGGATGGATAGATAGATAGACAGACAGATAAATAGATAGGTAGATGGATGGATGGATAGATAGATAGATTGACAGACTGGTATGTAGATAGACTGGTATATAGATAGACAAAGATAGTAAAAAAGGGCATAAGTTAAACAAATATTTGGAAGTTTGGTCATAGGTGGACATGAAACGACCATAGCCTAGTAAAGCAATTTAAATGAGAGACGAATGTTTATTTAGCGTAAACTGACATGCACAATACAATAATATACAATGCTAATGGGTGAACCAAACGACGTGAACTTCCTGGTATTATTGACCGGCTTTTTACTGATTATTGGACGGACGGTTCGAAGATATATCAGTGTGTTGTAATTTCACATGAGGTCAACATTATCTTTTGTTTTATATGGTTCAGGCATTGGACTGTGAACAAGGGTGTTTTTAGTTGAACGAATCAATGCCGGTCACTTGTTTTTAAGTCTTTGGTACTTGTTCTGTCGGTCTCGGTTGCTGAACTGCAAAGCTATGTGGAAGTAAACAGACGCAGGAGTGGCTGTGTGGTAAATAGCTTGCTTACCAGCCACCTGGTTCTGGCACCTTGGAGAAGTGTCTTCTGCTATAGCCTCGGGCCGACCAAAGCCTTGTGAGTGGATTTGGTAGATGGAAACTAAAAGAAGCCCGTCGTATATATATATATGTATATGTATATATATATGTGTGTGTGTGTGTCTGTGTTTGTCCCCCCAACATCGCTTGACAACCAATGGTGGTGTGTTTACGTCCCCGTAACCTAGCGGTTCAGCAAAAGGGACCTATAGAATAAGTACTAGGCTTACAAAGAATAAGTCCTGGGGTTGATTTGCTCGACTAAAGGCGGTGCTCCAGCATGGCCACAGTCAAATGACTGAAACAAGTAAAAGAGTAAAAATAGAGTAAAAGAGTATATATATATATACACACACACACACACACACACACACACGCACACACACACACACACACAAACACAGACACACACACGCAACTGAGTAAAGAATAGAAATGAATAAATTTTACATGATGCCTAATTTAATAGTTTTCCTTTTCCCTCAATCTTTTCTTGGTTTGTATCAGATTTAAATCATTAACGATATTTTGATTTCTATTTTCCAACTTTTCCTCCCAATCAGATGAGTAATTCATCACATTTAGATATTTAATTCATTATCTACGCTAATTACGTAAATTATATAAATGTTGATTTCTTTTGTTTCTTTGCTCCCTCGAAACAGCTGTCAAGAACAATTGAATTATTAATCTTACGTACAATTTACGCCTTTCTGCTATATACTATTCTAAATGCATAGCTGTCAACTGTTGCTTTAGCTGTGTGTGTATATAAATGCAACTTTATTCAATCAATATTTATTGCATTGTAATACTGTATTGGAGTTTAACGGTTTGGAAATAATTGAAGATCTAAATATCACAGATATATTTTATGATGTCTATGCATTGACTTTGTTAATATATTTTTTACCCTTTATCGTTTATCGGCTTCAGTAATTGGAGCACTGCAGCCATGGGGTAAGAAGCTTGGTAGGGGCGGCGAGCTGGCAGAATCGTTAGCAGGCCGGGCGAAATGCTTAGCGGTATTTCGTCTGTCGTTACGTTCTGAGTTCAAATTCCACCGATGTTGACTTTGCCTTTCATCCTTTCGGGGTCGGTAAATTAAGTACCAGTTACGCACTGGGGTCGATGTAATCGACTTAATCCCTTTGTCTGTCTTTGTTTGCCCCCTCTATGTTTAGCCCCTTGTGGGCAATAAAGAAATAAGAAATGTTAGCACGCTGGGCGAAATGCTGAGCGGTATTTCGTCTGCCGCTACGTTCTGAGTTCAAATTCCATTGAGGTCGACTTTGCCTTTCATCCTTTTGTAGTCGATTAAATAAGTACCAGTTACGCACTGGGGCCGATGTAATCAACTTATATATATATATATATATATATATATATATATGCATATGCATATATATATATATATATATATATATATATATATATATATATATATATATATGCATATATATATATAGGGAGAATTCACAAAAAACAGCTGGTGTAGACAACAAACAGATGTATTTTTTAACACTGGGGGAAGTGAAGAAGTCTTTAATGTTTCAAGCCTGTGCTCTTCCACAGAAAGGAACAGAGAAAGAAACAAGGAGAGAAAATAATGTGTAGTGGCTAACACACACATATGAGGGCATGCTAAGAAGCTCCTTGTTTTGGCTACAAGAAAATATAGGATCAGTTAATTATGATCTTATTCTACATATTTCCCTCTCAGATTCACACACTCATTTCAGAGGTCCTTCAGATTTTCTAAGCTCTATAAAAGAACTCAGAAGGTTGGGTCTCTAACCAGGCCCTTCACGATACCCTTCAAGCCAGGAACTTTTTAGCACCCCCTCGCATATATTCATACATAAGGCGGCGAGCTGGCAGAAACGTTAGCACACCGGGCGAAATGCTTAGCCGTATTTCGTCTGCAGCTACGTTCTGAGTTCAAATTCCGCCGAGGTTGACTTTGCCTTTCATCCTTTCGGGGTTGATTAAATAAGTACCAGTTACGCACTGGGGTCGATATAATCGACTTAATCTGTGTTTGTTTGTCCCCTCTGTGTATAGCCCCTTGTGGGCAGTAAAGAAATAACACACACAAACATGAACATATGCATACATACCTACATACATACATATATACACACATGAGGGGAATGCTGTAAAGTTCCTGGTTTTGGGTAAAAGAAAATACAGGAGGACCAGAAAAATGTTGAAAACAATCATAATTAACAATTATGATTGTTTTCAACATTTTTCTCTCTCAGATTCACACACTTATTGCAGCAGTCCTTCAGTTTTTCTAAACCCTGTAAAAGAACTCAGTCCAACCAGGCCTTTCACGAGACCCCTAAAGCCAGGAGCTTTTCAGCACCCCATTGCATATGTGTTAGATATTTGCTATCTGATGGGATGTTAGAGTATGAGCCTACAAACAGTGATGCAGAAGTGATCCAGCAAGGAAATAATGTGAATGGAAAGAGAGAGAGAGAGAGAGAGAGAGAGAGATAGAAAGAGAAAGAGAGAGAGAGAGAGAGAGAGAGAGAGAGAGAGAGAGAAAGAGAGAGAGAGAGAGAGAGAAAGATAAAGAGAAAGAGAGAGAGAAAGAAAGTTAATGTATAAAGCATCAAAATTTATATTCATAGGCTTTGAGATTTCATTTAACAACACATTGATATAAATTCCAAAATGTCATTACAATGCTGTAATTGCTGGTGGAACAAAATCGCATCTATATGCAAAATTGGCTAGAAAGGATTCTGGAAACAACATATTTAGAATGAAAAGCTGAAAAAACACAACCCCCCCCCACACACACACATATAATGGGCTTCTTACAGATTCCGTCTACCAAATACACTGCTGAATGCTACAGTAGAAGACACTTGCCCAAGGTACCTCACAGTGGGACTGAACCCAGAACCATGTGGTTGGGAAGCCTGTCTTGCTATTGATAGTATGTACTCTTATTTCCAGTGTTATATTCTAAATCTCAGTTGTGCCCTACATCAGGCTACGCAGTGTGTAATTACTATAGAATATTTTACCTTTAAGATCGAAAGAGAGAGACATAGAGAGAAGAAGAGAGACATAGAGAGAAGGAGAGAGAAAGAGAGATCTATTTTTCTGTTTGTATGTGAGAAATACAAAAGAAAACAAGTGATATATGTATATATATATATATATATATATATATATATATATATATATATCTTTATATATCTTATCTTTTGGCAGAAGTTACAGAGTCCTACTTTCCCGTTTATATATATATATATATATATATATATATATATATATATATATATATATATATATATTTCGTATGTGTATTTCGTGTGCAAGATTTAATTGTATATATATATATATATATATATATACATATATTTGTACATAAATACATATGCATGTATGTGTGTGTTTATATGTATTTCATTCTCGTTTTATATCAGTCTGAATAATCTTTGTATTTCCCACCAGCTGTATGTAGTCGATTGGCTTGTTAGAAATAACAGCCAGGTCGTCAAATCACATACAACTAAACGCCGCCATTTTAAACAAACACAGAACACACATATATATGTATATGTATATATTTTTATCCCATACACAAAACCCTCCCTTAAAATAACGAAATCTATTTGATCATAGGTTTGTTTTTCGATCAGGGACGACCTTGGGTTAAATAACAATAATATTTCTGCAGTATATATCGTCCATTGCAATATTGCAAAGCAAGATAACAAGAACAGTAGACGCCATTAATTTCCTTTACAAATTTATCAATTTTTCTCATCTTTTCCTTCACACGCTGCCGGCTGCTTTTCTCTTTATTCCTTGACAGTAAATTATGATTGTATTTTACTATATTTCACATGTTCTATAAAGTTTATTCAATTATTTAGCTTAAAAAACGACTTCAAATAACCTTTTTTTAAATTTGTTTTTTCTAAACCTCCTCCCGACCGCCGCGTTTTATACATTTTCTGTTGCTTCTAACGATCGTTTTCAAGTTTATTAATATTTATTATATTAATAATTTTCACAAATGGCTCCTGATATATTATAATATTGATCTTCGTGTTTTAATATATCTTCATCGATATTCATATTTTTTTTTATGCTTTGTTGATTTGTTCAGATATTTATATTTTTTTACTTGCTTAAAAGTTGTTGTTGATGATGTAAATGTTGTTGTTGTTAATTATGTTAATACAGTTACTGTCGTCGTTGCTTTATTGTTGTTCATGTTTTAGCTGCTGTTATTTTTATTGTTGTTGTTTAGCCTCAAGCCAGCCACATCCTAATCCAGCAGACCTAAAACAAATCGTTTCCTGGGTTTTCAGCTAGGAATCGAAAACCTTTTTTCTGCAAGCTTCCTTCCATTGTCCACAATATTAACACTTAGAAATTTATGAGAGTGAACTGCCATATTCAGATAAGTTTTATTCTTTTCCAGAACGTCTTAGGTTAGACTCAGTTCAATGCAAATAAACTAATTCAGGGGTTTTCAAACTTTTTGACTTGCGGACCCCTTTATATTTCAGGCTTTACTTTAGGGACCCACTTATAAACGCTTATGAAATTTATACATAAATATTTGCTTAAAATAACATATATCTTTACATTTATTTATTTAATGATATTTAACAAATAGGTTTATTGCCAATTAAAAGATTTCGATTAAAAAACATATATAAAATCAAATCGCCCATAAAAAGTATTTGCTGTCCACGGACCCCCTGTCTTGTCCTTGCAGACCCCCTGTGGTCCGTGGACCACAGTTTGAAAACCCCTGAACTAATTCACCTTCTTTTGTATTCCCGACCAACATTCAGGTTTCACACATGTATAAACGTCCTCACCATCAAGATAGTGACCCCATCATCGTCATCATTATCATCATAATCATCACCATAATTATCATAATTAGCTTCATTGTCATCATCATCATCATCATCATCTATATCATTTGTCATTGTCATCATCCTCATCATTGTCATTGCCACCATCATCGTCATCACACACACACACACACACACACAATAGGCTTCCAAACAGTTTCCACCTTCCAAATTCATTTATGAGGCTGACTCAGGTCTATAGTAGAAGCCACTTGCCCAAGGTGCCACACAGTGGGACTGAACACGGACACATATAATTGAGAAGCAAACTTCTTACCACATAGCCAATACCTGAGCCCATAACACACTAAATACCTCAAGACACCATTTTTTTTTCTTTGTCGCTCTACCGATTTACACCAGTTTAAAAAAAAATTTATTTTATATTTTATTTCATTTCATCAGAACAAAACAAAAAAAAAATCTGACTCACCTGGGTGTATAGCGAGGAGGAGAAGGGGGAGGAAGAGGAGGACAAGATGAAGAAGAACGAAGGACGGGGTGGTTGCCGTCATTTTCATGCAATTCAGGTTCCACAGTTTGTCACCAGTCATCTGGCTATATCAGGTTCAATCCTCACCAGCCTCTCTCTCAGCATCCGAGGCCAACAAGGGGTTCAGATTCCCCTTTCTGATTGGTTCTTTATGCTATTATTACAATTACTATTATTATTATTATTATTTTTGTTGTTGCTATTGTCGTTTTTGTTATTATTATTATTATTATTATTATTTTATGTTTGACTTTTGTTTTGCATTTGTACAAGTTGGATCCAAGTCTCACCCAGAGACCTCAACAGACAACAAGTTAGGAGTTCATGTAGGCTATTATTATTATTATTATTATTATGATTATTATTATTATTATTATTATGATTATAATTATTATTATTATTATTATTGGACCCCCTTTGGGAGTTCTATTTATTTATTTATTTATTTATCTATTTATTTGTTATATCTTTCTCCGTTTTCTTCCTCTGTTTAGACGAACTTTCCTACCTTTTCGAACAAAACCTTTTGTAACCTTCGTCCTGTCTTTGTCCTTACATGTTTTTAATTGATATTAGCCCTTGTGGCCAATAAAACGAATTCATTAATTATTATTATTATTATTATTATTATTATTATTATTATTGCTGTTATTTCTCTGTCGTTTTTCCTTTTGTTTGGTGTAAATCCCTGACTTTTCTGTGTTGTATTTTGTCTTTCGATGTAGCCATCAATATCTTTGACCCTTCTGGCCAATACACGAAATCATCATTATTATTATCATTGTGGTTTTTATTATTTATTTTTATTATTTATTTTTTTTTATCTCAGGTTCTGTTGTAACTTCTGGAGTCTTGCATGCGAAGTGGGCTTGCTGCCTGCAGCCAATGGTACCATACTATCTGTTCTTTTCAACTATCTAATACTTTCCTGATTATTCTGGCCGTGCCAAGGAAGCCAACCTTTTGGTAACAGTTCTACTGGGCACTCTATTCCAGTTGGTATTATTATTATTTATTCATCTACACTCAACA
>NC_142956.1:17665134-17667634 GCF_046866305.1 Octopus bimaculoides
CCAGATGAGCAGAAGACTATGCATGGGTATGTTAGTAGAAAGCTCCGAGATGATAGGGACATTGATTATTAAAGCAGTTAATCATGGACGAATAGCCGGATTACCACCTCCCACTTTGGAGGGTATGCATTTGCAATCCAGGAACAGGAAATATCTACCAAGTACCTGATGCACAAAAGGGATAGAGATGCAGGAAAAGCCATAAAATGTGACAAGCGATGCAGACTATTGTGGAGTCAACACCAAAGACTTCACCCACATCACAAGCAGTTATCCGAAAATGTCATCACGGTATTATCTACCGATGATGTTGTAGCTAGGAAGGACAACCCTAAGGGCAAAGAAATAAGAACCCTCAGTTTGGTAGAAGCCATAGCCACTCATAATAAAAAGGAGTACTGGTGGAATGTCCCAATGGAAACTTCAATAAAATGTAAGCACAACAGGCCTGACAATGATTTGGGATAGAGATGAGAAACTGTGTACAATTGTGGAAATTAGCTGCCCAGATGTTAACATAAGCTGAAAACGAGTAAAAAAGAGAATACCTATGCTGAACTATGGAGAAATCTGCAGTTGCGCTATCCAGATTACAAGTTCAGGTTTATACCTGTAATTATTGGGGCCCTGGGATATGTAATACACTGCCTAACTACCATCTTTGAGAAATTAGTCTTCTGAAACCCAGAAAGGAGAAAGTTGATTCGAAGACTACAGATCCAATCCATCACTGGAGCTATAAGAATCTGTAAAACTTTCCCAAAGTCTATCATTTAAATATGAGCAACTCTAGATATGCAACTATATGCATGAGAATACATACATAAAGCAAAACATACAAATCTGCACGCATACATACATACATACATACATACATACATACATAACCTGTTTTGATGTTGAAATTCCAATGAAAGAGCCTTGCATCTAGGTTAGAACCGGCTCTTTCTCTATTGACAAGAAATCGTGAAATAAAACCGAATAATAACGTACGTACATACACACATACATACGTACATACATAATACGTATATACGTACGTACGCACATACATAACAACATACACATACGTACAACAACAAATCATTATATGGAAGAACGATCGAGACAAAGACCGACACAGATCGATAGAAAACCTCTACCAAGTTGATATTATCAATTTCAATCACCCTCCCTAATGAACGAACACCAAGCACAAATTCAGCTCCCACCAGCACCTTCACCACATTTTAGATACTTATGTCCTTCCATATATTTCGTTGCAATTACCGTTCGCTAACAGATGGGACGGGCAGAGAGATCGATTGAAAATGATAACATACGAGGAAAATTGATCGCCTCTCTCGGAAAATTCATCGACAGACAAGCTAAAAAAACAGTCTATACGGTCAATTGGATGCCTCCATTAGATGTGAAGTGTGTAATTAATTCACGAATTGCCAGCTGAGACCTGGTAGGAGATCATTCAATGTCTCTAATAACTGCAGACGACAGACACAATTGAAGTTAGAAATAGTGGCGAGCTGGCTGAATGGTTAGAGCGTTAGATGAAATACTTTGTGATATTCGTTTTGACGCTACGCATTCTCAGTTCAAATCTCGCCAAAGTAATTTTTTTGTTGTTGTTTTTTTCCTTTTTATCAGTCTGGGGGTCGATGAAGGACGATAGATTGCTCTTTTACTCTTTTACTTGTTTCAGTCATTTTGACTGCGGCCATGCTGGAGCACAGCCTTTTAGTCGAGCAAATCGACCCCAGGACTTATTCTTTGTAAGCCTAGCACTTATTCTATCGGTATCTTTTGCCGAACCGCTAAGTTACGGTGACGTAAACATGCCAGCATCGGTTGTCAAGCGATGATGGGGAGACAAACACACACACACACACACACACACACACACATATATATATATATATATATATATATATACATATATACGACAGGCTTCTTTCAGTTTCCGTCTACCAAATCCACTCACAAGGCTTTGGTCGGCCTGAGGCTATAGTACAAGACACTATGTATATATATATATATATATATATATATAATATATATATATATATATATGTATATATATATATATATATTTATTTATTTATTTAATCAAGCCAAGGGTCTATAAACTTTTAAGGGATGTTTGCATCTTAGTTCTCCGGTTTATACCAGTGTTCAGCGAAAACTAAATACTTTAGTTTTGTATTGATGTATATTAGTATTTAAATATTTATGAATGAGAAAAAAGAAGATAATGGAGAAATTGACGTATAGGCATCGGTTTATTCAAAGATATTCCAATGAATATCAAATTAATATAAAATTTCATTTTATATTAATTGAAATATCTTTGAATAAACTGATGTCTATACGTCAATATCTCCATTTTATTTTTCCTCATTTATATATATAGAGACAGAGTCTTTTCTTGAAGTCTGTGTTGTGTTGACAGACTTGCACTTACTACGTTTTTAATCCAAACTTGTTACTATGGTTACAATACTAT
>NC_142956.1:17675134-17677375 GCF_046866305.1 Octopus bimaculoides
GATAGATAGATAGACAGATAGATAGATGTAGGTAGGTAGATAGATAGATAGATAGATATATATATAGATAGGCAAGCAGATACACAGACAGACAGATAGATAAGGACAGACAGACAGATAGACATACAGACAGATATATGGATAGGCAGACAGACAGGCAAACAGAGAGACAGATAGATAGATAGACAGACGGACAGACAGATAGAGGGATAGGAAGACAGACAGACAAAAAGATAGATAGACAGACAGACAGACAAAAAGATAGATAGACAGACAGACAGACAAAAAGATAGATAGACAGACAGACAGACAGACAGACAGACAGACAGATGTAAGTATGTACGTACTACGTACGTATGTATGTACTATGTATGTATGTATGAATGTATGTATGTATGTACGTACGTACGCATTTATGTATATACGTACGTATGTATGTACGTACTTACGTACGTACGTACGTATGTATGTACGTACGTACGTATTTATTTATGCATGTATGTATGTATGTGTGTATGTACGTATGTATGTATGTACGTACGTATTTATGTTTGTATGTACGTACGTATTTATGTTTGTATGTACGTATGTATTTATGTATGTATGTATGTGTGTATGTATGTACGTATTTATGTATATACGTACGTATGTATGTACGTACGTATGTATGTACGCATTATGTACGTACGTATGTATGTACGTACGTACGTATATATGTATGTATGTATGTACGTATGTATGTACGTACGTACGTATGTATGTATATACGTACGTATGTATGTACGTATGTATGTATGCATGTACGTACGTACGAACGAAACGAACGTCCTTGCGTCCGTGCTTTCGCCATGCGCGTACGTCCGTCCCAACGTAACGAACGTCCTTGTGTCCGTGTTTTCGCATGCACGTACGTCCGTCCCAACAAAACGAACGTCCTTGCGTCCGTTCTCTCGCATGCGCGTACGTCGGTCCGAACGAAACGAACGTCCTTGCGTCGGTGCTTTCGCATGCACGTACGTCCGTCCGAATGAAACAAAGGTCCTTGCGTCCGTTCGTTCGCATGCGCGTACGTCCGTCCGAACGAAACGAACGTCCTTGCGTCCGTTCTTTCGCATACGCGTACGTCCGTCCGAACGAAACGAATGTCCTTGCGTCAGTGCTTTCGCATGCACGTACGTCCGTTCGAACGAAACCGAACGTCCTTGCGTCCCGTTCTTTCGCTGATCAGTGAATAAACTTCACTATGTTTTATATAAGTTTGCGAAGGCGAAACAGGCCTTCTTTAACCAGCTGGCAAGCTACTTCAGGCTGATGACGAGCAAAGACTCAGAAACATGTCCCTGAATGCTGGCTAGGCTGGGTGGAAGAGCTTGTCTCCCCCTCGCAAACTTAAGGACACAGTAATTGTGTCAAGGCCGACAGGAAGCGGTCCAGCTTCCTAGGGCTAAACGGCAGTGGTGTGTTCCCCTTATTGGATTGTCACCTTAAGTTGAAAATATACTACAACTTTATATATATATATATATATATATATATATATATATATATATATATATATATATATATATATATATATATATATATATATATATATGTATATATATATATATATATATATGTATATATATATATATATATATATATATGTATATACACATGCTCGCACATACATACATACATGTCTTAAGCATCGTATACTATGATTCTGCAAATAAAAAAGAAGAAAATTAAGAAAATGGTGGGTAGGTCCCTGCCCCCATCCTTCTTGTAGTTTTTCCCTTTCGTCTTTCTTTCAACTTTTTTTTATTTTTCAGATTTCTAGTTTAAAAAGTTACGCATCTTTTCAAAGAATCTTAATCTCAGTTTTATGGAATATATAAGTCTTGGAAAAAAAATTCAAGTAGAAACTGAATACGGAAAATGTCGGGGGTAAAGCAAATTTTCCTTTTTTTTTAATTCAAAATCGTAATCCATGATGCTTAAAAGCACACAGTTCTGAAGAATTTACAGTTTGGGATTAACTAGGTAATTTCTGACGCTATTATACATGAATGCTGATTTAATATTTTGAAAACACAACTATATTCTAATCTCATTAGATATACAAACAGAAAAGAATTTAGAGTTTTGGGAGAACGATGTAATTTCTGAGACTGTTCTACAGGAATTCGGACTTAATATATTGAAACCAAGACTATGTTCAAATTTGATCATTTTATTAGTTTTGCTTTCCCGAGCGTC